>NW_015628913.1:306542-340408 GCF_001515625.1 Sinocyclocheilus rhinocerous
TCATAAAAAAAAAAAAAAACCTGCATTTGCACAACAAGATCGCTTTCAGTTTACCAATAACAGCGAGTAAAACCCATGTTGGGACATGTTGTTCAAAATATGCAGATCAAAGATGATTTCTGTTTGGTTAAGATGCTGGAAGCAATGAATCAGCTTCACTGATGGTGGAAAAACTTGAAAATCATCAATATTCAGAAGAGCTGAAGGGCAGAGTTTAGTAAGCTGAATCACACATGCTGCGGTTTACATACAGCGTTGAGAGGAAGGAACTGTGTGAGAAAACCTATGACTACAGGCCTCCAATCTATTGTTCTCACTCAGTTTCTCTCGCAATCTCTCTCGATTTGTCTGATTTTTTGCAAAATTAAACTGTTTAAAGAAATAAATGACTGAAAACACAATGCCTATATCCTCGCTCTTTCTCTTCATCACTGCCATCACTCATCTCTAAATCTCTATTTCTCTATGAGTTCCCTTTTTATCACTCTTTTCTACACTCAGTTTCTCTCTTCCCTCATATATCTATTGTGGTGTATTGTAGTTGCTTTATTTGTTAAGATGCATGGTGTCACCGGGCTCACGGATTTGATGAATGCAACATAAAGACTTAGAGCCTGAGGCTGTCCATGAGTAGTTTGCCACGTGCTTGCTCCCAAACGGAAACCATTTCCTCATGCCCCCAGGGGTCATGCAAAATCATGTTACCAACCTAAAATGGCTCCCCCTTGAAGCTTTCACCCACCCCCTAGAATACATCCAGTTCACCAGCAAAGCACTAATAAAAAACAGCTCTCCATCACAGAGCAAATCGTTAATTGTGAAAATATGAGACTGCTTATATAATGTAAGTCTATGGAAGTGTGTTTGAATGTTTTTAAACTGAATTTTACAGAAATTATTGAACAATATGCTTAAAAAAAACAATGGTGCAGAGGCTCTTGAAATAATGATACAAGAAACCCAGGGAGGATACTGTCCATGTGGTATTTTTTAATCTTAAGCAGTCCATGCTGTGAATTAAACTATGTTCCACCTTTCATTCTCAAGCGAACATGTTTAATAGCTGTACGGACAGCTATATTTACAAGGCAAATTAATTTGACTAACTAAATTGAAAATTGTGTCATTGTTTACTCACCCACTTTCCAAACCTCTATGACTTTCTTCTGTGGAACGCAGAGATATTTTGAGAAATGTCTCATCTTCTTGTCCCTAAAATGAAAGTAAATGTACAATGAATTCAGTGCTGTTTTGGACCCCATTTACTTTGATTGTATGGACAAAAACTGTTGAAACTTTCTTCAAAATATAGCTTTCTTATAAAGTATGAACTTTCCCTTTATATTATTTATTGAAATTATGATTCAGGCCATAATTGAAGAGGACATAGCAACAGAACTAAAGAGTGCACAGTGAATGCATTGCAAGAAAAATTAATAATAGTTCTATTCAGTCTTAATGTTATCACTTGTAGTCAGGCTTCTTTCTATTCATTTAAGTGTGATAAGCATTTGCTTCAGTCTTCTACGTTTTTATTCATATTACAGTGTAATTTAACAATTTCTTAAAAGAAACGAAGATTAAAAGTGTATCATAATGTCACACTGTATTACACTCCATGTAAGAATAGTATCCGTTCAGTTACAGAACACACTGTGAGGCTTGTCTAGGCAAGTTACAGCACCCAAGGAGGGATATCATAAGGTCAATTGCAACAGTTTAAATCAATGAGCATCATTGTGGGAGGCTGACACTAGTGCTGCATTCTAATTTGCATATTATTCATCCTATATATTATGCGTCAATGTGTCCCAAATCATTGTATGAGCTAATACTGCCTGCAACCCCTTGCGCTGTGGAACAGTAAGGTTTTGATAGTTCAACTTTAGTTAAAAATGGGTGAGGAATGCAAATGCAAGGCTGTAGTTTTTAGTTTTTAAGTGTATCATGAATTTTCAGATAATGAATTTAGCTACACATTATGACATAGTGTCTTTTTTAAATATTCAAAAGTGCTTTATGCACATCCTTATCACCGGTGAAGTTCATACATTTAGTATGTACAGTGTTGATGACTGAAATTTTCCATGATTATCTTCACATTTGCAGGATGCCAGATATTACATCATGCAACCCCCAAATTCCCAGAAAAAAAAAAAAAAAAACAACAAAAAAAACAAAGTCCAGTTTAATTTTAGAAAACTGGGGTTGTATCCAGGTAAGCAGCACACATGCTCTGATGTTTGAATAATTTCCTGCTCATTTCACTTCCTGGTTCTCCTGTATAATTTAAAGCAGAAAATCCCATAAAAATAACAATCGTTAAAAAAATAGCTGTCAAACCAATATCCCCAATCATTTATATGCATATGAGGACAATGCATTGCAAGCTTCAGCACTGATGACATAATTAAACCCAATTTCATGGCGTAATATATAAAACAATATTTGATTTGCGTAATTCTGCTCTAATTAAGGTTCACGACTCAGAGGAACGGCATTTGCATTTTACGAGATATGAGTGGTGGGTAAACCCGATTGAAATTGGTGTCTTCACAGAGAGCCGGCCCGCTTCCTGTAAATGAGATAACACGCTCTCTCTTCCTTCCTGTGCCCTTCTGTTTGCTGGTCTTGCTGGCCTCCTGCCACAGCATGCTGTACAGATAATCAATGAGGAGATCATGGCTGCCAGAGTCTGTCAGCGTGACTGAACATTCACCCATTTTAAGATCCGTCTCAGTCAGGTCTTACCTCAGTGTAAAGATGCCACATATGAACTCAATCCCAGAAGAGAAGTGGATGTCTGTGTTAGGAGGTTCACATGTATGTGCTGAAACTTTCCACATGAGAAGTCAACTATTATTTTTTGTTACTTCCTTCCATCTATTTATCTGCAAACCTTCCAGACAAGACAAAGGGGACAAGAGAAATGGTTCTGTGCCCTCTTTCCTAAAAAAAAAAAAAAAGAAAAGAAAAAAAAAAAAATCCCAAAACAACTCCAGCAGAGACCACCATGTCATGCACAGCAGACAACCTTGTGCCCACATAAGGGAATATATTCTGTTTATTTAAGGAGGCGGAATTAAGTATAAAAGTAATATATGGGAAAAAAGACAATAGAGAATAGCATGTGGAAAGCTTATATGCTGTATATTTTGCTAAATACATCTGTGTATTTTATTGATTTGACTTTAAAATAGGGCTGCCAAAGATAATGCATTAACTAATTAGATTAAGTATGTTTAATTCCATTAAATTAATTTAATAAAGTTAACCCCACAATGCGTAAAGGGGGTCAAATTTCTCAATAACAATTTAATTCCATGATAGTCTTCATATGTCTTTCATGTGATCTTTAGCTATGTCAATGTGTGACTTTTTTATGGAATTTTGTCTCCTTCTGTGTAACATAAAAGAAGATATTTGAAGAATGTGGGTAACTAAACAGTTGCTGGTCCCCACTGAGTTCCATAGTATTGAAGAAACTGTTTGGTTACCATCATTCTCCAAATTATCTTCTTTTGTGTTCAGCAGAGGAATAAGGATGAGGTAAATGATGACAGAATTTTCATTTTTGGGTGAACTGTACCTTTTGTTGTATATGTACAAGGATGTGAACAAGTAAGCATCAATGAAACATTTAAATTGATTTTTAAATTGTAATCACAATGCTAATAAAGAAAATGCCTTTTCTTTTAAGAAAACTATGGAATCCAGTACATGCACTTATGAAGGTTCTTTTTTTTGGAAAGGGGGGTGGGGGTGGGGGGGTGTTATGCACTCTAAAGTCAACACATTTACTGTACCATTTACTGAACCTTGCAAGAATATCAATAAATGATGGCAAAAGAACAGCTCCTTCAGAACAGCTCTATAAAGGAAATCACAGATGGGAATTTTGTCAAAAGTAAAGTTATTCACAGTTTTCTGATCTAATTAAATTATCATTGAAGCTCAACAAACATTACCTAGTGATATACACAGTCGATAGGAATGTTATTCAAAAGACCAAGGGAGAACATCAATAAAACATCTTTGCTATATATTATTTTGCTTTCTTTCCTTAAAAGAGGAACTTAATGCATTAAAACTGAATGCACTGCATTTCTCCCTTGCTGGATGTGTTGGAATAGTTTGGCACAGCTGCGGATGTGTCTGGTTAGACTGTGGCAGATTACTGGCAAGTGGTGGGAATGGGCTGAGTCCTCCGAGCCACTGCGGCACGACAGATCTGCTGACCTTGCTGTTCTGCCAAGCCCCCTCAACCGGCATCGCAATGAGCATGTGCCAGGGTCCAAACTGCCAGGGGTTGCTGGAATTTAATCTTTAAAGAAGCCGCAGATAGATAAATAACGAAAGAGAGCAAAATCCACAATAATCTGTATGATACTGATCAGTGCAGCAGATACGCATCAACTATAAACTCACATTTTGTTAAATTGTTCCTATTCCTGCTGCAAAAACCACTTAAACCAGTCTGGTTTGCCGGCCTGAGCTGGATTAAGATGGTTTTGGCTGCTTCAGATTGTCTTTCAGTTGGGCTAAGCTGATGTTTCTTTCTTCTGCAGAACATAAAAGAAGATATTTTGAAGAAAGCTTCAAATGTTTTTGTCCATATCAGTCAGTGGGATCCAAAACAACACTATAAAAAAAAGAAGAAGATATTTTTCAAGTCTTTTTTTTATTATTATTTCACAGAAGTAAGTCATGCAGGTTTGGAACAACACAGGGTGTGTAAATGACTTTTTCTTTAATTCAAAGTCACTCTTGCAGTTTTTGAGAAACCAAAACCATTTTACCATCTCTCTCCTTCTGCACACACACACACACACACACACACTCCCTCAGTGCCATGTAAACAGACCGCTGCATGGGGAGAGATGTTGTACAACTCTCACTGACTCATGCACAGCACACTTTCAATCTTCCTCTCCACTCCATGCTTCGGCTGCCATCCCATAATCCTCTTACTGCCTGTGTCACACTGACATACATTTCCTCCATCCCTTTCTCAGCATTACCAATGCACACTCACACCTCTGTGGCCATATCCAGTCAATTAATCAATGCTAATGTAATACGGCCCTCATCGTGCCACCATCGGTACGGCGTCACGCCACTGATCGCCTCACGCCGACCGATCCGTTTACGGGAACCCAAGGTCCCAGCTTACAGGTTGCAGTGCATTTGAGTGTGTTTACAGCAATTAAAACGGGCAGCGTGAAGGAGAAGGGTGACCGTGAGTTTGGGGGTAGACGTAGAGAAAACAGGGGATTAATTGGCACATTATTGGATCACATGTCACAGTTGACACGATGAGCCAGGTAAACATTTGAACTGGCTAATCGATAGTGCAAACACTTGGAGGGCATGAAAAGAGATTTCAGATAGAATAGAATAGAATAGAATCGAATAGATCTGTTTGGAACTGATCAGCCCAGTATATTCTATATGATATTCAAGACGATCACAATAGGAAGTGTAGCCAAATTTTTTTAAACCTCCAAAATAAACACTGATTTACAATAGTGAAATGGCTCAAAGCTGTATTCCATCTGTCTATTCTACTGAAGATGATCCCATTCGACAGACACTCTCTATGAGCAAATCCTGAC
Organism: Sinocyclocheilus rhinocerous; assembly: GCF_001515625.1. Classification (NCBI taxonomy): domain Eukaryota; kingdom Metazoa; phylum Chordata; class Actinopteri; order Cypriniformes; family Cyprinidae; genus Sinocyclocheilus; species Sinocyclocheilus rhinocerous. The sequence goes on from NW_015628913.1 coordinate 312,158, forward strand.
GTGCTCGGATTGCATTTTACGGCAGCTGATGCAGCCTGTGGAATCTGAGGCTGTTTTTCGTCTGGCACATATCTGACATAATTCTCACTGTATCGAATTCCCATGCCTCATCCATTTGCTGCTATTTTCAGAGCAGATAGATGAAAAGAGGCAAACGAGTGATATCAAATAGAGACACATTCTAACATGAGTAATCGCTAAAAACGGCAGATGAAAACTTGGAAAAGAGATGTAGGGATGTGAGATTAAAGTAGCCCTCCCCATAGAAAAGAAACATCACAAATTAGATCTCTCTAATATTGCAATGGTTTCTAGACAGCTGTAAGATTAAATGAAATGCAGAAGGAAAGAAAAGGAAAGGCCACAGTCATTTCAAATGTGTCTCTCAAAATGTGTTTAAACTTTCAAAAATACAAAAGACTACAATCAAGACTCATCCATATCTCATCCAAACATTTCTTATCCAATTCTTGCAAGACCAAATTTTGTGAGATGGGAATATACTTTAATTTTATAATTCTACAGAGATAGCTGAACATCCTGTAATCATAATGTTTTAACTGTTTTTATTCATAGAGTGAAAGTAAATGGGTAAAGTACAGTGAAAGTAAATTTCCAAAACACCACCGGATTCAACTGATTTTCATTTTATGGACAGTAAAATACATTATTTTATTTTCCACAGAATAAATAAAGCCATACAGGTTTGGAACGACATAACGGTGAAAAAAATGATAATAGATTTTTTACATTTTTGGGTGAACTATGCCTTAATAGTATATTTGAACAATTATCTATTTAGTGTATTTTATGTTTTCTAAGGCCTTTTAAAACAAATATTCTAAGATAAAGTTGATTTTTAATGGTTTCAGATGAAGATGTGATACTTATGGAGCTTATACCTGAGCTACGAAAGAGCAATTTCAGAGGAATAAAATGTTCCTCAAGGCCACTACAAGAGAAAAATGTGAAGAGATGCAAGGTGACTTTAGTGGTCTTGAAAAGTGAACATATGCTAACAGATTGACCCATGTTTCCATCGGTCTCTTTGATTGACAGACAGGCCAGGGTAAACATGAGCAGGTCCTTTCAGTCTGCTTCTTTCTCTTGTCTGATCTTCGATTCCCATGGTTACAACCTTGGGAGGGAAGACATTTCAGCACCATGTGTTGGTGTATTTAATTCTGCAAAATGAATTTTCAAAAGCGTTATGCTGAGGAACCTAAATTCACTCTCTTCCTTCACAATCCAGACTATTATTCTGAGGAGGACAGAAGGATTGATTGATGTTTCACGGTGTACGAAAGTCATTGATTATTAGGTTTGAGGCTTTTGGAATCGTCTGTCAAAATGTGGACCATTTTTAACATGCTATCATATGGCACTGATGGACTTTAAAAGATCCTATTTGAAGATTGTTTGTCATTGACGCAGTTTATGCTGTCAGGGGGTCGGAACTAACAGTGGTTTAGTCGGAAAGGATGATTGGGTGAGACAGGGTTAGAGGAAGAGGTAATGGGGCAGATGAGGCAACGGCAGACATGACTTCATCTTGTATTTACAACCCCCCCCCCTTAGAACTATAGGCAACAAAAATTGCTCTGGACCCCATCCACCTCCCTTCATGATGATACACTTTGTGTCACACTTTATAGTCACATGGTCCACTTAATGTGAAAAGACAGGCAACTTCACTGATACAGACGGGGCCATTTTGACCGCGCTGTGACCTCAGTCTGCGTGTTTGTGAGTTATATGTAGCTCATGGCCGATGGCTAAAAGCTTCATTTTTGACAACATCGCTGGAGATGTCGTCTCTCAATCCTCACAGACATTACAAAACCTGGGGTCAAAGAGGGGTAAGAGGTTTATAGATATTATGACAACATTATACCCCATTATGTAACTCACAGAATGATGTAGCTTTCTTATGCAAGACATCAACACTGGATCTGAGATGGATCTTTGTTAACATTTACAGATGATCTGATCAATTTAGCTCTTAAAAATAATTAAAACCCTTTTTAAAACAGAAAGTATGATCTCATTTTATGCAATTTCCAGAAGTCGGGGTGCTACAGTTAGCGCTAGCTATCTTAAACCAGCCTAAGCTTGTGATAGATGTTTCAGCTATAATAATTAAATGGGTCTTTTCAGCAGGATCAGCAGCAAGTAAACTCAAAATCCTCGAGTTCACCCGTGTAAACTGTCAGAAAAAAGTGCAAAAATCAGCTTGTCACTGGGGCAGCACCCTTAAAAGGGACAACTCTACTTTATCTGCCCCTCAAAGGTGCATATTAGTACCTTAGAATAGTAATATATATCCTTAAGCTACTACTATGCATTTTATAGGGGTGTTTAAGGTACAAATTTGTTTAAAGGTACCGCCCCAGTGACAAGCAGTTGTACCCCTTTTTCTGAGAATGCATCCTGTATTGCTCTTCAGGTTAAATATAAAGATATTTTAACATGCTATTTTAGATTCACCTGCTCCTTAAAGTCACATTCAAAAGTAAACTGTGTTTGGTCATTTTATATAAGAGTTCATATGGTCTCTTCCTGTCTAAATGGATCAAATATTTGACCAAATGGCCCATAAATGGACCAACTCTGTCAATAGTCAAATTTGTGGCTATTAAAAGTTTGACAGAAGTATGTAAACAGAAGTTTTGTTACATATGTTTTTCTACACCTATAGATTTGTGCGTGTGTGTGTGTTTATTTGTGTGCAGGAATGAGGGCAGAGAGAGACAGAGACAGAATGATGAGAGTAAAAGTAGGAGATAAAGAATGAGGTACAGACAAAAGAAGAGAGAGAGAGGGGAAAAAGAGTCAGCCATGACTGTATTCTCAGGCTCATTCCATTTGCATCAGTGATTTAGCAGCCTTTCCAAAGCCTGCGACAAGCGTGCTCTCATTAATTAAAGTCCCTCGTTCTCCCCCCACGTCTGCACGCACTGGGTACTGCAGACTTATTCTAAATAAATTTCCACATAGCCATAAAACCTGCCCTCAGGATTATCCCTCAGCACTCCCCACTCTCCATTCCTCTGCTTCCTTTCTCTCTTGATCTCACTCTCTTTCTTCCACAGACTTTATCGTAAACTCGTTGCCTCTTGTTCTTCCTTTTGATCAACCCAGAGGAAAAATTACAGGACTTAATGGAGTTCTCAATTATGTTGTATTTAAATATTAACCTTGTCTTTGATATTTCTCCTAAAAGACACAAGTTAGAGATACAGTGGAAACCGATATCAACCGAGACCGAATCAAGTGTGGATCAGACTATTTGGGCTGATTTCAGATTATGCTACCTGATCACAGTGTGTGACAGCATTTTCACACATACAGCATTTTCTCTAAATTTAACAGCATATTACTATTTAAGAAAGAAAGAAAGAAAGAAAGAAAGAAAGTAGGGCTGCACGATATTAACTACACATCATTCGCAAAACCACGTTCATATTCGCGCGTTTTTTTGCGCAGCTCGTCAGTGAACAACGGCTCTGTGTAGTTAATATCGTGCAGCCCTACTTTCTTTCTTTCTTTCTTTCTTTCTTAAATAGTAATATGCTGTTAAATGGCTTTCTTGGCTTTCTTGGCTTTCTGACAAGATGCGCGTTAAATATTGCATGCGATTTATCGTGCAGCCCTAAAAGAAAGAAAGAAAGAAAGAAAGAAAGAAAGATAACAGGAACACAATACAATCTTACTATGTTTCTGGCAAATATCACACAATTTAGTCATGATATGTGATTGATAACAATACAGATAAAAGACAGAAAAAGCAACTGCATGTGCGAATAGCAGATATGGTACATATTCTGGAATGGCTAATCTACTAATTTTACTGCAATTTAATGTGTGAAAGTGGATGTTCTTGACATCTCTGGTAAAATTCTAAAAGAGAAATGTGGGAGAATACTAGTCTCCATTTGCTCAACAATTGAAATATTAAAGAGATTAAATTTGTGATTTTCCTGTCCTATGATAATTTTCACCTCTTCCCTCAGTTGTCTTTCCTTCTCTCTGATCTGCATCATTCTTCAACAGCCGCTGCGGTCATATTACCCATGATAACATTTACATCATTCAGACAAGCAATTGGTCACTGTACCAACTCTCCATTAAGCATGTATGTATGTATGTGTATGTGTGTGTGTGTGTGTGTGTGTGTTGACATGTGTTTGAGAAGACTCTGAAATTGATGGTTAGGACATCTAGAGGGGCTGACATATGGGTCCAAGGAGACAGAGGTAAGTCTCTAACCCCTCACCTCAGTGCTTTCCAAGTCACCAACTCAGCACTTTACACAAGAACACACACAAGAACACACACACACACACAACATAAAAATAGCAGTTTTGCAGGTGCATGACCTCAGCATGTATTTGCCTATATCTCTCCCATATGTATATGTGCAAATCCGTCTGTGTATCTTTGCGAGTGTGTGTAAAGAGAGAGAGAGAGCATTTTAAAATGCATCTGGGGAGCAAACTGCAATGGCAGGGCTTTTTGTTCAAGTCCCCATGGGGCAGCAGTCACAAATGAGTCAGCAGCTAGTCGGATTTACAGCACATTGATTAAATTAGCATTCGTTCCAGCAGCAGAATATCAACTCATTCGACCAGCCTTGTCCTCCCACCCTCAAACACACACATATACACACACTCTCCATCTCAACTCCAGCCACGAGTTGCCCAGCCAGGTTCGCCTGCCCGGTTTCTCCCCCTCTTTTGGCCCACAGCTGCACCCCCCATCCATGACCTAGGAATTATTTATTTCCTCATGACAGGGAGCAAAAATTGACTCTGCAGCACGGAAATAAAAAATGGACCTTAAGGAGACAGATGCAAGAAATGTATCTCTTTTGTAGGTCAGTGCCCAAAACCAGGCCCCAGCTGAAATCAAATATTGACTGGCCATGGTGGAAGATAAGCCCGACTCTGAGAGAAGGCCCGAGGGTGAAACCCAGCTTGCTGACCTGCTTCTCTGTGATATGCACCGGGCCAATTACACATTTTCTGCCCAATTAATTTGCCAGGAGAAATTGTATCAATTAGCAGGGAAAAATAACAACACACCTTTCTTTGTTATTCCACTGTGTTATTCCACTCGATTCTCACTATTTCGTTTCCTCCAGTGGAAAAAAAAAATGCAAACATGAGCTGCCCTGATGGCTTTTTCTAAAGCAGCATTTATTTATGAATATTTAATCAATTAGTGAAAGCCCTTTGCAGAGATCGCCTGTAGCGTATCACGATAAAGTCCTTAATTGAATGGAGCTCAAGAGATTATTACTGCAGAAATGCTTTGTGTTTGGTGGTCCTTCAAAAGAAAAGAAGAACAAAAGAAAAGCGATGGCCTTGCCCATCAGATTAGTGGCTGAAATTAAAAACATGATAATCAAAAAAGCCTCAGAAAGCTGATGCGTGTCAGTTCTCCACTTGAGGGAGCAAAAATAATTCCGGTAATATTGTTTCCAAACAGGTTTCCCAAATACTGCCCCATCTGCCATTGTTCAAGCACACAGGAAGTCCCACCTCAAACTCATGCTACTGGTTGAACCACAATAGTGACATGTTAGAATGCACAGGTAATGCATTTTGGGAAATTAAGTTTAAATTAAGTTTCTTAAGCCTGATCCATAAAAGTCAAATATATAGAAATATGAAAATGAAACTTAATTCAAATGTTTTCCCCTGCAGTTATTGTATTTACATTCAAAATTGAATTTTAATTCTGCGTCCTGTTTGCTACCTCAATTCAAATTCAAAAACTGAATAGGGATTTAAAAGGCATTCTCATTTCAGTTCAATTCCAATATTGCATACAACCCTGCTAAGTGTGTTTGGCTGGCATGGTTTAGAAAGGAGGGGGGTCAGGGGGTTGTTTCTTCTTTTCTCAGGGACACTAAAGCTCGCCCATTTTGGGGAGCTTTTGAGCAGGCGGAAGGATTTGAGCAATGTTACCAATCAGACCTAACCCAACCTCCACTAATCCAGGGTGGATTTAGAGACCGTTGCCTTTCAGGGGGGCTTCAGACCTCACAAACACATGCTGCCCTGATCGGGGCTTTGCAGATAACACACCTTACAAGGACAGGCTGAATTTAAAATTCAAAACAGAGCCATTTAATTCCTTTATCTGCAAATTTACTTTAACAGTCTGTTTTTCATGCTTGTCATCGAAATTCTCGCCTGCTCCTCCCAACTCAATTCAGACCCCAGAACTGTGATTAAATAACATCTGAGCCATGCTTTCATTGAAAGTGGATACATCTCTCAGCATGTCATCGATGTCCAGCTTTTTAAATGGATTACACTTTCAAAACCTTTTATTCAGATTCATGACATCTGTGCTGGAATTACACTTCTGTAACAGAAGTGCAAGCGTGTTTTTGCAGGTTTTGTTCCTTAATGATACAAACTTACATCTACAGCACATCCTGTCACAACATAAAAGACTTAAGTCAGAATCTGAGGCAGAGGCGAGTCAGGAAGCGAGTCGCTATGGTGCCGCTGACATTGGCTATTGATTTTGACGTCTACTGCAGATGAAACTCCTGGCATGAATCTTCACGCATGGCTAAGGTGATGCTCAATGATCCCTAATGTTCACATAACGGTCAGGCAAAATGGATTTCGGATAAACATTATGAGACCTGCCGTCAATAAAGGGCCTCGTTTATGAATTTTGTTTTGTCTATTTGTCTGACTTGTGAACTGATTGATGGCCTAGCTGTTTCTTTTTTTTGTCTCCTACCTCTATCCTCACTGACCCGGGGAAGTGTGGCTCAGCTGCTGAGGTGCGGGCATAAGTTGGCTGGACAGTTGTGGACCCAGCTGCCAAAGGTACATATGTCGAGTAGATTCCGTAGGGTACTGTGATGGCACACAGGGACTTGGTTCTCGAAATGACCGTCAGGGCATAAAAAATGGCACAATACGGATGCAGAGACACACCAGCATGCCAATCATACACATTCGCTCCCACCTAAAGAAAACTGACCAAAGGCACATGGCACAAGAAGCTATTTCATGAATCTCAAATCTATTACAGGGATAGTTCACCCAAAAATAACATTCTGTGATCATTTACTCACCCTCATGTAGTTCCAAAACTGTATGAGCTTGTCTTTCTTCTGTGGAACACCAAAGATGATTTTTTTGTACTCCACTGACTTTCACTGTATGGACAATAACAACCTTGCATTTCAACAGAAGAAAGTAAGACATACAGATCTGAAACAACACCCAGGTAAGTAAATGATAACATAATTTTCATTTCTGGGTGAACTATTACTTTAATGCTCTATTTTGGAGACTTCTTCCTTATATCTGTCATCAATAGTAAATACCAGTCCCTGTATTAAATCTGCCAGGCTAATCGGGGTGCTACACATGCAGACAGGGTAATGGTCAAGGTCTAGTGCAGATCTATTGGACTTTGTGCACACTCAGGCGAGCCCTTAACAAAATCTATTGCACCAGGGATTTTTGAGAAATTTCCCAGCAGTGTAGGAGCCTCGTTCATCATGCTGCAGGTGATAAGCATGGTAGGCGTCACCAGGCCAGCATTTAGATGGGTTTAGGGAGACAGAGCCCTAATATCCATCGATTCCCTTAGCAGTGGAGTGTCTTCACCTTTCATGAAACCTAGGCTCCTTTTTTCCTTGAGAAGGAGACCTTGGCTTGAATACAGGACCATATGCTAATATGATCATTTAGTATGCGGGTATCATAATGATGCTGTGAATATCAATCAGAGCTTCAGACGGGCAAAAGTGGCAACAGTGGCTTATTCTGTGTAAGAATTGCTTCAAGAAGCATCATTCATATTCAGTTGGCAGGTAAATTGACAGGTTTAGCACACCCCCCTCAGTCAATGTCTGTTAGCATGCTTTTGAAACTACACAATAGCTCACATTTTTCTTGTCTGATCCTTTCTTGACCTGATTCAAGTCCTTCTCTACTACCTCATCAGTTCCATCCTGTCCTAATGTCTGTGCTGCATCCTGGACCAGATGTGCCTTAATGTGGTTATTGCCATAACAACGCCTAGAGCGTACCAGCTCTGCCCAATGTCAACAGTCGATATACTCTTCTCCGTATCCTCGTTATTGCCACTGAGAGACCCGTCTTCCTGACCCTGCCCGTAACACAATTAAAAAACCCACATTAGCTGAACGAAGAAGAGTCTAATTCGATTAGAAGGGAGCTGATGAAGGCCAAAGCCTTTCAGCAAGCACATGCTCCTGCCTTTGTCACCTTTATAAGGTTTCGGGTCACAATGTATACAGAATCCAAAAAAAGAGAGAGCGAGATGTGCATAATGCATTTGAGTAGAAAATAGTTTATTCGGGATTAAGTTTGATTGTTGTGATTGAGAATAGAAGACAAGAGGCATAAGGAAGAGGGTTGGGGAAAATTTAGAACTGACTTTCTTTCAATTCTTAAGTGCGAATTTAAACTGGACTGGCTACACCATTAGAACTGGAATTTGCATTAGAATGACAAGAAGAGAAATTTACAGAAATGTAATTCAAAGAAATTCAACACAGGTAATGCATTCTGGGATGAAGTGTTCTTCTATCTATAAGGCTATATAAATCCTTTTTACAAGATTTTTTTAAAACCTTCAAACAAGGCTTTTTCAAGCCAATATTAAGTGTATCTTGCCAACCTTAATTTAGCCACCTTAATTAATAAATGCATCATGTTTGCGAACTCAATTTAAATACATTTCGAACTGAGGGATTAATTTGGATTTTAAAAGGTATTTTCAATTCAGTTCACAATGCACAACCACAAGGACAAAGTGGGAAGTCGCAGAATAGCCAGCCGCTGGTCAAAGGTCAAGGGCAGAGGGATTATGTGGCACCTCTTGGGAAGTTGTAAAGGAGGGATTTATTGGCAGGGGCACTCTCGGACTAATCCGCGTTTCTGAAAAGTTACCTTTGATCAATATATTTCTGCAGAGCATCAGAACAATGGAGCTCATGAGAGTATGTCTTCATTCATCCCCTCTCGACCGCCATTTTCCCCTAGTTCACCTGTGAAGGGGGAATAAAATAAGATTCTGGATATTGGTAAATGGAAAAAAGAAAATCCATTTATTTGCAGTAGCCTGAAGGTTAGTAGCACAACTACATCGTCTCTCGATGGCTGGACAGAAAAAAAAAAAAAACACATCCCACCAGCGTGATCAAGCTACCAACTGTGGACCTCGGCTCCATCTACCAGACTCATAAGAACACACACACCTTAACCCTTTGCTTTCCATCTCTCTCATCCTTGAAAGCAGCTTTCTGAATCCATCACTTTGCACCATGACTAAATCCAGGGGCCAGGTATCAGGTTTTTCACCCACCAAGGAGGATTTCACCTGTCCAGGTGCCTTTATACCAGCTCATTCTAAGCCCCAGGGCGCCAGCGCATTTACGGCACTGTCACAGTTTCATCTTTTAATTATAGTAGCATGACCCAGTGGTACGCCTTTCCGTACCCCTCACCTCCTGGGAGACACTGGCCACTCTGATCCCTTTACGGAGCACGTGGATGATTGGGAGCGGTGACGATTCGTGTCTCTCTATTATCTGTCCCTGCCAAAGAGGTGCAGGAGCTTTTTTCAACCTCTGTCCACCCGAGGGGAATGACTGTCTTGTCGGAGAGTTGACTTCCATTTCCCTTTCTTTATCGCACCAGTGCTCAGCTGATTGAGATGATCTCTCTTGCTCACTCGCTCTCTATTTCTCCCTTAAATCCCCCTCCAGAGGGAGCCAGCACAGAGTTAGGGCTTAACAGCTCCCCCAACTCACATCCCTTCCCCTCCCTCCTCCTCCGTCTCTCTCCTGGGGACAGGAGCTTGGAGGTACGACGTATAATTCTGGCATCCTGGCCAAATAAGATAAGGGAGTCAGCACACATACTCATCAACAGCTAGGCCCCATCAAATATTCATAGGCCTTGACGGACCCTACAGTAAAATGGCCAATTTGCCAGACTACGATTGGCACACTGAAACTGGCGGATATGCTCCAGCCTACTGGATATCCACAAGGGATCTGGAGGAAAGGGCAGCCGAACTCAGGACAAAATGTATAGTTTTGGGTGGTTTTGTATCATGTTCCTGGCATGGACATGAAGGACAGGAAGAGGGGAGCAAAGAGATGTGGAGATGATTTGGTGAAAGTGGGAGGGGGAAAAAAGAGAGAGAGATAGCGAAAGCAAAGGGGAATAAATGCTGGCAAGAGTGCTGTGGCAGCCAATACAGAAGGATTAGTGGAAGGAATGGTCAGCGGCAGTAGGCTTAGGCATTGGGCTGATATTTCCAGGCAGGACTTATAGCCTCCAGTCTGTCACCAGTACACAAACACCAATTCACATATCCTTTCAAAAAGCATGTTTAAGTAAGATTAGTGCATCCCAGATCATATGTTGGAAATATACTGTACAAGATATACTAGGTATACCATTTCTAGCAGGCTTGTGCGCTGTTGATAATTGAATTAAGAGTGTTTTTTTCCCAATTTTATTTCAATTTCTGAGTTTGAATTGAAGTAGAAATATTAGAACTAATTCAAATTGGAAGGGGAACTAAAATGAATGCAAAAAAATAGATAAGACCTCAATAGGTCAGATTTTTTGGAACATTTGTCAAGGCAAAATCTGTTGATTTGTCAGCCTTTGAAAGTTTTTAAAAGGCTTTAACAATCTTGAAGTTTCAGGCCTAATGTTTGAAGGTGGCCTTACAGACAGAATTATGGATGAGGGTAGAAGAACACGTCATTTCCCAGAAATTGCCTGTGTAAATTCAACTTTATGTAATTCCAATTCAAATTCCATTACAGATTCCTGAGTGGTATGGCCAATTCAAATGTGTGGCCAATACAAAAATTTAAATTGATTTTAGTTGTGCGTCCATATTGCCCACAACTCCTTGCGTTTTGGATAAGGTGGTTTTGTGATGACTGCTTTTCATTTATTTCAGAGATATAGCAAGGAATGCAAGGCCAAAATGATAAATTTTGGGTTTTAAAAGTATGAATCTTAAAGTATATTCTTCTTTACTGGTTTATATCTAATTCAAAAGATGATGCAAAACATGAATCATCCGTCATGACTGTTTTTATCATTTTAGTACATGGGTGTCAAATTCAGTGCTAATATAATCTGTGAGGTATAGGAGGTCATTTGCAACACAGTAAGGATGATTTAGACATAAACAGTCCTTGCTCTTAAACCTCAAGCGTCTATAGGCAGAGTTGAAGAATTATCTGCATAGAAGCAAAGTGGGCCCATTGGTATAACTCAGCCTGGTGCTCTGGAGTCACTGCGGCAGAGCCTTCAGCAGTTTCAATCCCCAAACACAGGTGCACATCATGGCTAAAAGAGCCTCAGTGGTGCCAGCTAAAATTGATAAATTGTCGCTGGTTTTTTTTTTCTTCTTACTTTATTGATGCAATATATATTCCAAAAGCTACATTGTAGACTTTAAGATTCTTTGCCTTGCCTGGGGAGAAAGGAGGATAGAAAGAGAGAGAGACTTGTGTTAATACATTACAAGACTGAAATAATTCACCAGAGTGTTCATAAAATAAGTGCTCGTAAACCACACCTCTGTCAGACTGGACAAAGGCAGTGTAGCCAGGGCAACGGGTGCAACACGTAGTAACAAACACACACACACAGTCTCAAATGCAATCTCATCTCATACTCACACAGGGGCTACAATTACATTTGTGCAGTGGCTGATGAAATAAGAAAATGTACTGAATATGATTATTTCTATAAAAATACATTTTTTTAATTATATATATATATATATATATACACACACATTACAGTTTTATAGTTTGGGGGTCAGTAAAATGTTTTTATTTTTAAATAAGGATTTCTGAATGAGCATGTAACACTGAAAAACTGGAGTAAAGACTGATAAACATTCAGCTTTGCAATCACAGGAATAAATTACATTTTAAAATATATTAAAATAAGTTAATAAGTTAAAACAGTTGGTTTAAAATGTAATAATAGTGAACAAAATTACTGTTTTGCTGCATTTTGTTCAAATAAATAGAGCCTTGGTAAGCATAAAAAATTCAAAAATATTAAATATTAATATATTTAGGCTATAGTTTGAACAGTTTTACTCATATGAACAGTTTTACTTGACATTTTTAGTCTGTAAGTCACACACGTCACTTCACTGAGGACACACATATCACATTTACACAAGTCATACTAGCTTAAACACACACACCTCACACATGGCTGCAACATCAGTGACCAGACTGAGAAAATTAGGTCACCTCGATAGAGAATAATTGGCAATACCAGAGGAGACAACAAGCCATCAGACAAACTGCAGCACAGCGGGAGATCGGCAGAGGGGGAACTTTAGAGAGTAAATCTCTCCCTCACACACACACACACACACACACACACACACACACACAGTGTGATGCTGAATTCTCCCCTGGGTCAGGGAGCCATACAGAAAGAAAAAGAGGAGAGAGAAAGATAGAAATGAGAAAAGAGTATGATTAATGACACTGGAAAAATGAAAAGACTTTGTACAGAAGAATAGAGTTAGATCAGAGAAACAAGAGGGGAAGTGATAGAGACAGAGACAACTGTGGACAGAGAGAAGAAATTATGATATCAGCCTGGTAAAGTAGAAGTGTGTGTGTGTGAGAGAGATAGATAGAGAGAGAGAGAGAGAGAGAGAGAGATTGGCTTTGGAAACATAAAGAGTACAATTTAATCACTTTCTCCATGTACAAGACAAAAAGTGACGTGCCCTGAACCATGTGCCCTTTAATAGATGTATGTGAAACATTACAGTTTTATTTCTGTTAAAGAGTGAACACACCAAATGAACAGAAGTGCATGATTTATGAATATGGTCCCTTGGCATGTGTGTGTACATGATAATATATGCTTCATGCAGTGAGAAAAGATTTAGATGATACTAGCCACAGCTGTGAACTGCATTTTAATTAGTTCAAATAACATTTGCAAAACATGATGGTAACACAAAAATTGCTTCCTTTTGATATGGACATCACTGAAAATATACCTTGCAGTTGTTTAAATTCCGGAAGTATCATTTATTTGTGAATCATACTACACTGTGCTGTACACTTTTGATTCACTATAAAGAACTGGCTTATAAGAGCCCTTTGTTTGTGAATTAGATAAAAAAAAAAATAATAATATTAATAAAACAATTATTATTTATTATTATTATAATTATTATTATTAATTATTTGCATTATTTTAGCACAAACACACTAAGCAAAACATCAGAATCTGTCTATCTATCTATCTATCTATCTATCTATCACCTGTGAAAGAATGCACTTGAAAGGCATTAGTGTGCAAAAGGATCTCATAGGTTGGGCGGCCAATCGATCTTAAAGTCCATAGTTAGAGAGTTGGGAGCCATTTTCGCCTATGAGTCACCGGCGGACCATCCATTACCTATAAATGTTTGCGTGGGCAATTGTGCACACATCACGCCTACATCTGCTTTACAGCAGACCAGCCGGCATTAATTGAGGTATTGAGAGAACATCATTACTGTGGTAATAACTCAACAGCGTAAATGATTGTGGCAAAAATGGCTGCGCCTCATTAGCCCCATATCTCATTGCTTAACAAACATGTAATTGAGTGCAAATGTATTTGCCTATTGATGGGTACATTTCCAGCTCAGAGAGCTCTCCCCAGCTTGATAAAGAGGAAACTAAATGACGCTAAGGAAAAATGGTGACAGTTTATTTCTCAAATTTAAAATGTGCCACTTGATTTCCTCTCCAGTCTTATGTCTTTATCACATTTATCAGTAATGAATTTATAATCATCTTATTAGGCAACATATCTGTCTGCATGCAAATGCATCGTAATAACTATTATGTTTTAAGGGTGTTTGCTCCAATTATCTTCAAATGGAGCCATGAATCCAGTAGAACTGCTGCCAAATGGCCCAACGGCCCTGGCAGATGCAGCCCATTTAAAAGCACATTTCTGTCTGTCTGTAAGAGCACAGCGACTACCTGGTTGGACCTGGTTCACCGTCTTCAGTGTTTATTTGGTCTCCATTATCTTTTATTTGCAGGCTGATGCTTTCACTTGGCAAGAGATCAGCTGTAATTCAACCTCACGGAGGCAGTGAGGGAATGCAGAACCGGTAGAAAAGCCTGTTGTTGCCCAAAGAGAGACACACTGGAATAGATGAAATATAAACAGGTCTGTTAGGCTAAATAAACTCTGTGGTTTTGTTTCTGGCAATCCTCTAATTCACTCCAGATTGACCCACTAACACCACTCTGTAATTCACAAACACTTCATGCTGCTCTTTTTTATTCCTCTTTTAGCCCACTCAATTGAAGTTTTCCTGAAGAGGAACAATGATGATGTAAAGTAGGTGCTAAAATGTTATGCACTAGTATTCTGTACATTTGAGTTTGTATTTTGGCATGTGTAATGATTAAGTTGTTGAATAAAATATGACATTTATTTGTGTTCAAGAGTTAAGAGGAAAAAAGCGTGGCAATTTCAGGAGAGCTAACATACATTTCCAGCAATCGCCCTGCTAATGCTTTATTTCTACCATCTTGTTAAATTGATGACATTTATTTTCTGACATCACAGAGATCTGTAAAGAGTGATTTTTTTGGATTACATTTGATTTATTCATAATGTAAAAACATCTGCATAAACATAAAATAGAAGGATTCTGTCCAAACAACACAGAACTACTGTATTCAGTATTCTCCTTGAAGATCCTGTTTCTACAAAAACAGAGAACAACCACAAAGCCAACATCCATGAAAGAGCTGCAATCCATCAACATCTGCCCTGGCTATTTCAGTCTGGCTTAAATATTATCTAACCACTGTGGGCATTTTTTTGAGGAGAAGAGTGAGAAGCAGATTCCCTCAAACATCTCTGAAGCAACTGGCAGATCTTTTTATTATTTTTTATTTTTATTTTTTTAGACAACATTCAACTGGAGACTATTCTAAAGTTTGTGAAACTATTCTAAGAAAGCTGAGGGCTGTATAAAAGGTAAACCGTGGTAAAATAACTTAATAATGAATTATTGAATTATTTCACAGGTGTTCACATTATTTTGTCCAACCCCTGTGCACAGTATATACACACATACTGTATATACATATGCATAGACACATACACAAAAGTCATGTACATTAACATGACATAACGGCGTATGAGATTGTGTTTCAAAAGACACAAGATGCAGGCATGTAAGCAGTACATGATTTAGTTTGCTTTCCAGACATCCCACACATCCAGATATGACATTTAACACACATTCAGTGAGGATAAAATGCAAATGGGAAGACTAGAGAGGAGGGATGAACGATAAAGAGTGAGCAAAAGAGAAACATTAATGGATAGCAGTCAGTATCTCAGCAGCTCCCCAAAAACATATTTAAGATATGCAAATGACTGTCATACCGAGGCACTTGACAACAAGTTATTATGTCTCAATATACAAGCAGAACAAGACACAAAGAAAAGAGGGTGAAGAAAATGAAGGAGAGAGAGAGAAAAGAACAAACAGAGATAGAAAGAGTAGCTGTTTGTGTTCAGCATTACAGATACTGACCGAGCCACATGGTCCAAATACTATGGAAGTTTCCGCCAAGGGATGAACAAACAAAAAAGGAAAATTGCGGCTTTTTACCTGTATATCACATTTCAGACTTTTTTTTTCTCAGAATTGCAAGATATAAACTCTTTTCTAACTTTTCTTCTCTGAATTCCAAGCTTACTTCTCACAATTCTGAGTTTACATTTTGCAATTCTTATTTTCTTTTTCCTCTGAATTTTGGGGTTTCGTCTGAAAAAGTAATTGCAACTTTTTGTCTCACAATTCTGACTTTGTAAAAAAAGGCCCTGTCCCAAATGGCACACTTCATGTGCACTTGCTGTCTTACAATGGCCAATGAAGATTTGGGACAGGGCCAAAAAAGACATAATTGTAAGATAAGATTTATTTATATATTTATTTAAAAATAATAAAACAGAATTGTGAGATGTAACCCACAAATCCCCAAAATGGAAAAAGGGGTGGGGCTCTAAATATTAAGGAAACATGTGTAACTTTTTTTTTTTTTTTTTTTTTTCTAAAACATAAGTTTACATTATTGAAAATGTGATGCTTTCCATGCAGAATGTGCCACCATGATTCTAAGGTGTTGTACATAGTTGCCAAGGTGTTCGTTTACTAAGGTCTCCTGACTGGCTTTAGGTCATTGCAATGCAATTGCTATGTGGTTGCAAGGACACTGCTAGATGCCCCCAAGTTTTCATGATTTTCTGGCCCCTGGTTTTAAAATGTCTAATTCCCTCAAAATATTATAAATCTAATAAATTTGAAAAGTAATAACAAATCTCTCTTCAATATCCATATGAGGTATAATTCACATCTATAGCATAAGCAGCGTAGAACTAGATACAGTACATGCCACAGTTTGATACTTTGTATGAACAATAATAACAAGCACAAACATGCCAATGAAGCACAGCATCAGTTGACCAGAATGGAGAAGTGAACTGAGACACAGAAACGGATCAAGAGAGAGGATAAAAGTGTGTGTGGGGGGGTGAATTATGGGTGTAAAACATGCAGATTCCGTGATGACAAAAGCATGAAAAGATACAATAACCAAAAAGCATGGCTCTTAAGGCACTATGGTGCTGGGCGGCTCAGTGCCTAGTGGGCCGACCAGTTGCCTGGGAGACAAGCATCCAAGGGGGACAGTAGGGGGGACGGAGCAGCGCCAATAATGAAGCTCCAGCACCTGCCAAAAGCTTAAATTAGAAGGAAACGCTGCAGCCAAATCCAGCCATGGGGAAAGGTCACAGGAAAAACATTCCAAAGCGAATGCAGAAAACACTGAAACCCAGGAGCGCGTTAGATCTCCCTAACCTGATAATGCTGAAATGGATAGGACAGCACAGACAAAAGGACAATCTGCTGCACCGTGCCGCTTTTCTTTAAGCCCCGTGTTTAACCCCTCTCAGTAAAGCAGACACTAGGCGGAGCTGCTCAAAATGTCAAATGGTAATAAATGGAAGAAATTTGCTCCAGAAAGAAAATGAATGTGCCTCAGATTTGCTGGTCATTCTCAAAAGGTCACCGGAAAATATTAAATACTGAGCGATCAAAAAGCTATCGGTAAAGACTGGAGATGGTGTAATCAGTACTGAAGAACATCTTTGTCTTAAATAAAGGTTTGACGTTTATTAGGCGCTAAATGGATCAGATAATTAATCTTAATCTTAATGGCTATTGGAGTTACAAATAAGATTTTACGGCAGAATAAATGTCATGCTGCTGTTTGTTGGATTCTGACTAATGCTGGTGAGAAACCTGAATATCATTTCCAGGCAAGCTTTAGAAACTACTGCATTACCCTGTTGTTCTGCATCTTAATACATACAAAAGCATATCAATAAACAATCTTATGTTCATCAGTATATAAATGCATTGAAGGGCTTGTTGTACTGTATAGCAAAATGTGTCTTTCAAAACCCAGACCAAAAAGACAAAAACAACTCATTCTAAACTTGAATATAGAAGTCTCTATATTCAGTAGTAAGAGAAAGATAATACATTAATACAGGATCATACACATTAATACAGTACTGTAAAAAGGAGAAAGTAGCAGAGCTACTATGATTATTAAAAGCCAGAAGAACTAACAATGTGAAAAAAATCCATAAAATCTTGTGCTTTCCTGGCTATATGTAACACCTGTCCTCTGCATATCCTTCCAAAGGACCCAGGTATTCAAAAAAGAGAGCTGAAGTTTCTTTTCACAAGGTCCCTGATTACTTCTGAAATGTTATTTCAGCACATTTTAGCGTTTTGTGAATCTGTCACAATGTGATGCAGGCTTAGCAAAGTGACTATTATTGAAAAATTGGGCAGATATGTCCATATATCCAACAAGATTTGCTTTGACCCAACCACAAAACCAAGTGGATCAAAGTTGATTTGTTGAACTGTTCAACAAATTATTTCACATACAAAATATATAAATACATATATGTATATGTATATATGATATCTCTAAAGGTCAGAGAGGGGGTAGAAGATAAGACAAAAGTATGATATGATCCCTTTAATTTATAGTGATGTCAAAGTAAAATAATTTCACACTAATGATTTCTTGCAATATAATTTGGTTTAAGACCATCTGAAATGCGGCCGGGACATTTAACCAGGGCAGGGGTGGTCCAGCAGCACTGTTTGTTTTGGTTCCTTGAGGAAGCGTGTTGTGCTGATTAAACTCATTATTGTAGTTGTAAACTGCCAGAGCTGAATGCTCTCAGTATTGATTGTCTGCTCAGTGAAAGTTTGCTCTAACACCCTCAGGGCTTTAGTCCAAGATTACTATTGTCCACAATAGTAAAACTCTCTGTCTCAGTTTCTCTCTTATCCTCTTGTGAGTGTTTAACTGACCATCACGGCAACAAAAAAATTAGCCACTGACCTTCATTGTCATCACTTTCTCATCAGAGTTTGTTAAAGAAGGCCAGTTCTATATCACTCAGGGTTACAGGCCTGTCCGCGAGCAACTCCATGTGAGCGTGACACGGGTGATCTGGGTCTTCGCGGACAATTAGCAACAGGCTGTTTTGATGGGCTGTCTCTAGCGAATGTCAGGGCCGCCTTTAGCAGGGCGGCAGAAGATCTGGCTGCGGCTTCACAGTGTGCTCAAAACTGCAAAGGAGGTGTGACGGCAGAATAAGATGACGTGCTGAGGTGGGCACAGCAGGAGAACTAAAAACAAGTCACTTGCATCACCATTGGTCTGGGACTAATATTAGCCCTTGAGTCACGCCTGCGCCGCAAAGCAGTTCTGAATTTTTTTATTTTTCAAAACATATGCTTCTCATTAAGATGGCATCAGTGATGCTGAGCATCTTTCTTGAGCACTCAAAATTACAGTACATTCACCTGCCAATCAGCTGAGAACAGCTCTATCAGGGCAAGGGCAAGATCAGGGTAATGCGTCGGCTCTCATGGGCTGTTTTGCCATATGGTTCTGCCATAAATAGCAAACTGAAGATCTTTCATTAATTTAAATTTTCAATTTGTATTGAGCATGACCTGAATTAACACACCTAGCATTAAAGCACACTTTCTATGAGCAGTTATCACAGTAAAAAAAATATCTTAAAGGGATAGTTCACCCCCAAAAAATGAATATTGTAATAATTTCCTCATCCTCATGTCATTCCTAACCTGTATGACTTTTTTCTGTGGGACACAAAAGATGATGTTTAGAAAAATGTTCTCCTGGCTCCATACAAGGAACATTTAATTGCTCAGAAGTTGCTCTTTCATAAGTCTGGAGATTTAATGCATCCTTTTGAAAGGTAGTGTATCTAATTCAAATCTCAAACTGTTAAATATCAATGTTATCTCAGATGGTTGTTCTAAAATGCATTAGAAATAAAAAAAAAAACAGACTCATATGAGACAATTGTTGAAACACTAAGATATATTTCTGCCAAAATTGAAAATTCTGTCATCATTTATTTATCCTCATGCTTTTCCAAACCTGTACGATTTTTTTTATTTTTGGAACACAATAGATAGATCTGAGTTTTTTTTAATACAATAAATAAAATATAATATAAATAAATACAATACAATAAATATCAGTTGGGTCCAGTATTGTTTTGGACCCCACAGACTTTCATTGTATGGTCAAAAGTATTCTTCAAAATAATTTATTTTGTGTTCTGCAGAAGAAAGAAAGCCAAGCAGGTTTGGAATGGCATGAGAATGAATAAATGATCACAGAATTTTCAATTCCCTTAAAGATCTTCTCTGCTCCAATTTAGGTTGTCTGATGACCATCAGATGTAACATTCCACCTGGATTCAGAGATTTGTCCCCTTACAACATCTTTATGATTGAACCAATGTTGATGTCAGAGGAAATAAATGTTATATGTTTGAGGTGAGTTTTGTGAGTTTCTACAAGTCTGGCTCCCTGTGGATCCCAGTCTTCTCAAAATGCCCCTTATGAGAGTGCACCTCGAGTCTACGCTTGGGCAGCTTCGGTGACTGGTGCCACTAGTCTGCAAGCCTAACAAGGTCCCACAGGTCATAAAACATACAGGCCGTGAAAATGATGGGGGGTGGTTGAGGGAATAAGAACAATTCTAGTTGTAAATCTGAGCTACAGCATAAAAGAGATCAAAGAGTATGGTTGTTTAATTATTAGTTAATACTGAATGTTGCTGTTTGTAGGGTGCCTTGAGCTGCGCAACATACAAAAGGAATAGAGTGAGAGCTTCATTTGCAATTTGCACTTAGCAATAAAAAGATGTGTATTGCAAAATAATGGCAAAGAAACATGTCTTTCTTTTGAGTTGTCCTCAAGGGCTGCACACAATAACATATAACCTCACCAGTGCAGTCTGATTCACCAACAAATGACTCTTCTAAACTCTTTCTTTTTACTAAATCAGAAAGATAGAACAGAACCAGTGTAGCTACACTATATTCACGAACAAATGACTCTTATAAGCCAATCCATTTAATGAATCATTCAAAATGATTCACAAACTCAGGAGTTACATTATCAAACATACAATATTTTTTTGAAGTTGCATTCAAACTCCACTTGACCTTCAGTTTGAAATAACATGATGCTTCTGTTCTGTCTGTTATTCCTGCCATCAACCATTCAAACTCTTGCTTGCCTCTCCAACTAAACGACCACTGTCCCAGTAAAATGGATAAGCCAAGAGCCCTCCAGTCTGCACTTGTCTTGGATGATTAATACATCCAGTGTGGTTCAAATACAGCCATCTATTGTTATTTGAGTAGAACAGAAAGATAAAGCAAACCAGTCCGGTGTATGTGACCCTCTAACTGCTAATGTGCAATAATGTTTATCCTGAATATTACAGGAAGCCAGGCCATTTACAGGGCAAAGCAAAAAAAAATATATATATATATTTCACAAATGATCCCTGGCTTTACATTTTACATAGACTCTTGGCACCCTGATAGACCTATGAAAGCAATGAACAAATGTCATATGCTCACAAAAAGATGGTAAAATACCTGTCACGATAAAAATGGCAATGAACCGAGCCACCATTTTCTGGTCACTGTCTGGAAAAGGTCAAGAGCCATTTAAAATGCCCAGAAACCCACAGAACCCAAGCACATGTAATAAACATTACAGACCATCGCAGTTTTGGTATGGCTGGATGGGCAAATGTCATTAGAGCTGTCAAACACTATAAAGCATGGTGTAATATGGTGTCTATATAAAAATATATTGCCTTCAGGCCTTCGACGGTATTGGCATTAAAAGACCATTTTCTCAAAGATACTATTACGGTTTAAATATTTTCTCAACTTAGCTCTGTGATACTTATTAACATATTCATTAGCTGAATGCAATAAAGACAGTAAATTTGAAAGATGTGGTTCAGAAACTAATACGACTTGCACCTGCTAGTATCTAAAAGAGCATTTTGAGTCTTTAGTTATAAAGTTATCCTCCACATCCTTACGTGACATTAATGTGATTAATAACAACTATCATGGTTGCGCACCATTTATAATTGATCAGCAAATTCATTTTAAGTTCCAATTTAATTACCACGCAGGATATAGAATTCAAATTTGAAATAAAGTAGAATTAAAGTGATAGAATATTTAAGTGTATAGCTTTAGAATTCTAGAATTGTCATCTCAGATACCAGTATGGGAAAACATTGACAAACATAATGAATTATTTAATAAAAATACTTATATAGTTATACAATTATATATTTATATAGTTATATAATTATACAGTTATTAGGTTAAAATCTTCATGTCAAAATGTATCTTTATAAAGTTATTTATAAACAATATGGTGGACACTGGCATTGTACGGAAAAATATATATCATTAAAATTTATGTGAATTTTTATTTTTAGTTTTGAATTTATTGAAACTATTATTTATTTTAAAAGTACAGAACTTGAAGGAATAATTATGTTCTTGTGCTGAACTTGATTTATGACTGTGTAAAATTGCAATACAGTAAAAAATATATATATTTTTTTCTTGTCATTCCCGTTAAAATTGCAATTAAACTTCTTGTGGGCCAATTTAATAAAAAAATGAATGAGAGACAATTCTTAAATTCCCAATTTTGCACAACCCTGAACAATAGGTGTAAATGTTGATTGATATTAGTACATTATGTTAGAAATAATTCGACCATTCTTATCACTCAAAAGGACGCTACTGTCTTTTAACATTATCTAGTTTTCAAAAATTATACCAAAAATAATTCCAATGTAAGCTACAAAGATAAAATAAACACACATGCAACTGCATTTATCTTTTAAAAAATCATTGTGTCCTCATAGTCCATTTGCTCACCAGCACTTCCTCTTAGCCAGATCAGAAAGTTCAGCTTCATTAGAAACTGAATGTTGCTTGTTAATGTGAAACTCAGTTAGTGGAAACAGACTGTGGGTCTCAGCAGAGTTGCCACTTCCACAAACACTAAATCACCTCATTGAAACCTTGCCAGTTGTTCAGCGGTGAGAGACATCAGGGAGAGCAGCAAGAGAAAGAGGAGTAAAACAACTTGCCATGTTTTCTGATTTACGTGTTGATGTGATTGCCCATCGCTGTCTCCGGTTGTGAGCAGAAAACAGAGAGTAACAGTATACTAATAGCATTCGAGAGAGAGAGAGAGAGAGAGAGAGAGAGAGAGAGAATGCGGGTGGGTGGATAAATGGAGTACAGCAACCTGAAAGGGCGATTGATGGTCATATCGATTAAGATGCTATAACACTCAACAATTATGTCCCTTTAATGCATAAAAGCATAAATAAAGAAACAAAGATAGATGTGCAAACATAGTAATTCTGTAATTCTCATTCAGGAGAATCAAGTGAAATCAAATAGGGAAGAATACTGCTGAGGGAAAACAAAGACAGAGGAAAATGAAAAATGATACAACTAGATGCGGCATGAATTGGAGTGAATATTTGTGACAAATTCACCTCTTGGATCCCATCCCCTCTTGTCTCTGTTTTAAATTCAAAAACACATTAACTTCATTTTTATAGGAATTTAGTTAACTCTACCATAAACCTTCCAATAGTTACCAAATAACAAGGCAAAGCACTTCTCAAATGAAGAATATGGGAAACTCAATGATTGATTCCAACAGTGTATGAGGTTAGCATGTTAATAGCTAATGAATCAAAAGTCCACTTTTCCCCATACTTTTCAGCACTGAATAAAATGCATTAATAGTCAATATTTCTATCATCTTGTCCACCATCTAGGATGAGTTTTTATTCATGGAGCTTGTTGGAATGCATTCTAGGATTGCGTCTGGTATATAAGCCAAAAAAAAAAAAACTTGACAAAATAGGGGATGGTATATAAAAAAAAATGAAACACAAAAGAAGATACTTTGAAAAGTTGATCATATTTTTGACTTGAATAAAACCAATTTAGATGTTACCACATGTAACAAATTTTTAGGTTAGCTTACACAATATTATTTGTGGTACACCTACCTTTTGCAACAGCCTTTGTGTCATGAGTGCATCTAAGATGCCTTAAAATGCTGTCTAGGTAGGCATCTCACTCAGTCTTCAGAACAAAGCGCCTCCTTAAAGGGATAGTTATCTTTTACTCACTCATATTGTTCCATGTTGTTTCTCAAGTTTTTCCAGTTTACGGTAGCCACTGACTTCCATAGTATTTTTTCCATACTATGGAAGTCAATAGCTATCGTCAACTATCTCGTTATCAACATTCTTCAAAATATCTTCTTTTGTGCTCCCCAGAAAAAAAAAAAAATAATAACTCATACAGGTTTGGAACAACTTGAGGGTGAGTAGATGACAGAATTAAAATTTTTGGGTGAGCTATCCCTTTAAGACCAGGATTATGTGCACCATTCAACACTCCCACAAACACATTTTCAGCACCAAGGACAGCGATAACATGTGGCTGAAAGGCAGAAACTAGTCAGACACAAGTCATAACAAACAACGCAGTCCACATGGAGTTCATCAGTGAGAGCTAAATAAGAAATTCAGGCAGTCTTGAATGTTATACTGGCTAAAGGTAGAAAGGCTAATCTTGTTTTTCCGTTTGCTGTCACACAGACTTAGATTAACCTGGGCCACTGACATACTGTGGCTGCTCGCAAACTACTTCTTTTCTCATGCTGCAAGTCACCGGCACCCGCAGTGATCCCACACACATCTGCACCTACATATACGTATTTCTTTTTTATGACAGCTCCCACGCTCTGTCATTGCCTCCACAAATGCAACTTGCTTCACATTAATGCAATTAAAACAGCAAAAAGCATATAAACCATTTTGTATACCAAACACTTTGGTTCAATTTCATTTTCAAGGACATTATAAGCAAATTATTTTGCTAGTGTAAAAATACTAGATTTTCATACATGCACACAAACACATGCCAAACTGAATATTACATGCACGAACAGAAGCACAAATATGCATATTCATGTTTTCTCACCCTTGCACACACACACACATGCACACAAACAATACAAAAGCCACAACTCAGAAATACCCTCTCCTCTCTAATTATGGGATTTTTTCTCTTAAAATTCCTCAGAATGTGAAAAGCCAGAGTTATGAATTGTATCACAAACTGTAGTCAGTCAAAGAGTTGTGAAGAAGCTGTTCACAGGAACAAGCTGCAGTTGGCATCCATCGTTCATTTCTCCACAGGTGCACAATTGTGATGGTGCATCCACAAGCTGAAAATCTGATCTGATATGATTGCATTACAAACATTTCCTCAAATGAGGGTATAACCACAGACGGCAAGCACAGAATGTCGCAGTCTATCAGCGTGGTGACAGCACACAGAAATGGTTATAAGACAAACTGTACTATTGATCTGCTGTTGCCAACAAACAGTGGACTGGTAGACCATGACTAATGACTCGCTCAAATATAATCTAATGATTACATGCTCAATAATTAGACGTTTATAAATCACTACCACAGCCGGTCTGTAAATACGGGCAGTTACAAACCAGTAAAGGTTCTGTTGGGGGAAACAGAGAAACAAAGAGAGCTCGTACATTACAGTGTAATTGAATATTTGCTGTCCACATGACATTTGGAGCCAAGCAACATGTAATCATTTGTGAACTGTGGTAAATGTTGTAAAAAAACATTGTACATGTTTATGGCAACGTAATCTTATGGTACAGCAATCTGATAGGCCATAGGTTAAAGTTCAGATGCTCTCCTTGTCAGTAAAATCGGATGGGTGAACTACAGATAAATGTCTTCCTCTAAAAGTCTCTCTCCGAAAGACCATCATGAAAGACAAGGTGTCATATTACAGTTCTGCTTATTTGATTATAGCATATAGTCTTTAAAACTGAGGTGGAAAAAAAGCAATTTTTACAGTGATTTTACCATGGGTAACGAGTGTATTTAGGCACAACACAAATGAAAGTGCCTAAGGCCTCCTTAACTGTATTAAAATCACTGTCACACATGGCCAAATGTCTTATTGTTTTTATAAAACACCAGCTACAGCAATATGACTAGACTATGGAATCCTGTTTATACCGCAGATGAAAAATAATTAAAAAGTAATTGTAAATTTACAATAAGAAATAAAGTTACAATACAGTTTAATATATAAAATCACAATTTTAAGACACAGAATTGCTTTTATAAAATGATATTAAAATAATAATAATAACATTGCTGGTGGAGTAATATAGAATTTAACTGATGAGCTGTCACAGGTATGTCTATCAGCTTTGAACATTACTATTTGTTTCATAAATATAAATGGAATATCTTTATTTGATTATTGCTGTGAACAGTCACTGATCTGCATGTTGAGATTCTGGGGGCAAATGCAGTGGCCATATTTCTTAATCAAGTTTCAGAATAACTCCCATAGGCAATGAGCTCCCAGTTTCCTCTGTACTGGTGCAGAGACAGAGAGAGAGAGAGAGAGAGAGAGAGAGAAAGAGGGGAAGGAACACTACATGATGAACGGAGAGAAGATGACATGAGAAGATGATGGATCACATGAGGCTTTAGGGTATATCTCCCCCCTCACTCTGGTGGACAACTGAGCTCTTCTTATCCATCCAGCTCCCAATCCACACACACACACACACACCACCGCAAGCACAGTCCAGATTACAGACACAAGTATGCAGAAGTGTCATGCACCTATTTATTTTGAGGTGGCACCAGTGGCAGTTCTGACTCACTTGATAACATAGTTGAGATAAGACATGACCCAAGGGGGAAAAACACCTTTTAACAACTTAGTAGTTTGTTATGTACAGTAAGTAAGTATAAAATAGTAAAGTCTATTTGTCTTGTTTAACATGAAGGGAGACTCAGGTTCAGATCTAAACAGCATATCTATTTTTTGTTTTAATTAACCAAGCAAACTAAACGAACTTGACAGCCAGTGATCATCACTCTTTCTCTTTGTATGAAGAAGATTGGCTTTGACATTTTGTTCAACTGGAGTTTGGAAGGTGCAACTAGACTGGAATGACCACATTTTTGCCATTTGAATGTGTGCCTTGAATTCTAACACACATTTATATATATATATAATTAAAATTCTACTAATAATAATAATTAAATATATAATTATATTTTAAATACATACATTTGGAAGTTGCATTTAAAATCCTCTTGGCTCAAATATAACATTTCTGTACTTACACACCATTATTTTCAACCATTATTTTACATCTCTGGGTCAATGTCACATTTCTCATTTCAGTGTGTGTCCATCTCTGCCTAAATCTTCAGTGCTCTTGCCCATTCGCAAACACATGTTTCCCTCTTTCCCCCATGTCTCCACATCTGTCTTCGTCAAAATTGAAAGTTGATTCATCTTCTCCAAATCACTCATTCCCCTCTCGCTCTCCGACCCCTAGGCTGCTCTGCAAAGACGAGAGAGCTAGAGCAGCAGAGTATGGGAGAAGTGACAGCATCAGAGGAGAGATCAGAGGCCAGAGCGTGTTCACATCCAGATGGGCAGCAATGCAATATCTTACCCATACAACCTCTCTGTCACCGTCCGGCCCAAATAGCACATAAAACCACTCAGCTGAGGAGAAATAAACTAACAACTGATGCAGCAAAAACAAGGTGTCAAGGGAAATGGTTTCATCAAGTCTAGCTCATAAAAAGGGAATTTATGGACGCAAGGGCTTTTTTTGCACCGCAAGCGGTCTCGCCCTGATCATATGGACCCCCTGTACTGACCAGTCGGCCTGTTTGTGATATCACTGGGGTTGTAATCAAGGCCAGGGTCAAAAAAAAAATTATATATATATATATATATATATATATATATATATACACTCACCCCACACTTTATTAGGTACACCTGTTCAATTGCTTGGTAATCGACCTGATCTCAAAGCGGTTGAAGAGCTGGATTTAGAGTGGTCTCCACCAGAGGAGCCCTCTCGCAGCCGTCTGGATGAGTGGTTCCTACCGGGGCACCAACAGGCCCCTCGTCAGCGTTCCTCTCTGTTTTTCCCGGAGGTCCATGACGAGCTCACCAGATCGTGGAGTGCACCCTACTCCGCCAGCCTCCGTACTGCTTCTTCATCCGCCCTCACTTCCATCGTCGGCGCTGAATAAAAAGGGTATGATAAGCCACCTCCCCTAGATGAGTCAGTGGCCGCGCCTCTCGGCTGGAGAGCAAAGGGCGCTCACCCATCCAAGCCGTGTAGGACCACTTCAGCTCTCGCTGGACGCGCCTACACTTCAGCTGGACAGGCGGCTTCAGCGCTTCATTCAATGGCGGTCCTCCAGGTCTTCCAGGCCAAGATCCTCGCATCCTCCAATGAGTCTGGCCTGGACCCCGCGACCCTCAGGGATCTGAGGAGCGCAACCGACCTGGCTCTGCTCTCCACCAAGACCACCGCCCAGGCGATCGTGAGATCGATGGCCAGCCTTGTGGTGCTCGAGCGCCATTTGTGGCTGACGATGACAGAGATCAAGGACGCGGATAAGATCCCCTTCCTCGATGCTCCAGTCTCTCCCACAGGTCATTTCGACCCGGCGGTCAAAGGATTCGCTGAGCGCTTCACGGAGGCACAGAAATCGTCCCAGGCTATGTGACATTTCCTGCCTAAGCGCTCCAGCTCCGCTGCTGCCTC
>NW_015628913.1:340605-340989 GCF_001515625.1 Sinocyclocheilus rhinocerous
GCGGATAAGATCCCCTTCCTCGATGCTCCAGTCTCTCCCAAAGGTCATTTCGACCCGGCGGTCAAAGGATTCGCTGAGCGCTTCACGGAGGCACAGAAATCGTCCCAGGCTATGTGACATTTCCTGCCTAAGCGCTCCAGCTCCTCTGCTGCCTCTGCTCACCCTAAGTCTGCGCCAACTCAGCAGCCCGCAAAACCAGCACCTGCCGCCCCCGCCATTCAGCCCGCTAAAGCGCAGCAGACGCTGGGATGCTCTTGCTCGGCCAAACGCTACCCTCTTCCTAAGCGCCAGGGACCCCGACCCAAGATTGCGTTGGACCCGGCGCCTCAGGCATCATCCTGATCTGCGAGACAGGAAGAGGACGTTTCTCTAAAATCTTTTTAG
>NW_015628913.1:341439-343173 GCF_001515625.1 Sinocyclocheilus rhinocerous
TGGAGCTAAACTCTGCAGGAAAGTGGATCTCGCGAGCCAGATTTGAGGATCACTGCTTTGTGACTAGTGTACCCATCTTCTGATGGCTACTTCCAGCAGGATAATGCACCATGTCACAAAGCTCAAATCATCTCAGACTGGTTTCTTGAACATGACAATGAGTTCACTTTACTCAAATGGCCTCCACAGTCACCAGATCTCAGTCCAATAGAGCACCTTTGGGATGTGGTGGAACGGGAGATTCGCATCATGGATGTGAAGCCGACAAATCTGCAGCAACTGCGTGATGTTATCATGTCAACATGGACCAAAATCTCTGAGGAATGTTTCCAACACCTTGTTGAATCTATGCCACGAAGAATTAAGGCAGTTTTGAAGGCAAAAGGGGGTCCAACCCAGTACTAGCAAGGTGTACCTAATAAAGTGGCCAGTGAGTGTATATACAGAAAGAGAATCATATACTTCAATGGCAAATCCTTTTCACACAGTGAGGTTTCTGTCTTATTAAAAAAAAATGTCCTAACAGACCTGTAACTCTTGGTTCTGGCTCCTTTTCTTATATTTCGTTAACGTTTGGTGCAGTCTAGACAGCAATTTTTAGTCTTTAAAAGTTTGTTCCCTTTCGATACTACACTCCTACTGCGTCTTGCTAGACGCATATGGGAAAAAAGCCTTTTTTCTCCTAAGCAGCCTCTCTTAGACCTCTTGACACCTCATTCAACTCCGGTTACAGAGGGAAATGTGTTTTGTGCAAACAACGGGTCCGTTAATGCGCCCAAGCATTCAACTGCTGTGACAGCGGAAAACAATAAAACACAAACATTTTCAAAAAGAGAGCAAACTTCCTCTTCCATTACTCATAAGTGTTCTGCCCCCGAGCGGCCAGTCACCCGAGTTAATTCAACCCCTCGCCATGCGGGCCGAGGCCTGGCAGGCCATCCCCGGAGTGTCGAGATGGGTTATGGGGATAATTTCCCTGGACCTGACGGATGCATACTTTCACATCCAGAAAGCCCCCTGTTACAGGCGATTCTTGAGATTCGCCTTCGAGGGAGTGGCTTATCAATACACGGTCCTTCCCTTCGGGCTGTCCCTGGCCGCCCGCATTTTTACGAAGTGCATGGACGTGGCTCATTCCCCTCTGAGACAGATGGGAATCCGCATTCTCAATTACCTCGACGACTGGCTCGTTCTGGCCCAGTCATATCTCAAAGACCAGGGACGTGTTGGCCCACGATTGGCCCAACCTCCTTTATGCTTTTCCCCCGATCACTCTGATTCCACAGGTAATCAGGGGAGTGAGGGAACAAAAACACAAGGTTCTCCTGGTGGCCCCCCTTTGGATGAACCAGCTGTGGCTATCAGAGCTAACTCAGCTATTGATAGCGGCCCCTTGGCCTGTTCCGCTGAGAAAGGATCTCCTCTCTCAAGCGAACGGGACAATAATGGAATCCTCGGCCCGACCTATGGGCCCTGCACCTCTGGCCGCTCGACGGGAGCCTTCGAGCCTCCCAGAGCGAGTCTTAAACACAATTTCGGAGGCTAAAGCCCCGTCTACGAGACGCCTCTACGCCTTAAAGTGGTCTTTTTTCTCCGCTTGGTGTCTAAACCGCGGCAAAGACCCCCTTACTTCAGATTTGACTGAGGTGTTGTCATTTCTGCAAGAGCTGCTGGATAAGGGACGCTCCCTATCCACTCTCAAAGTCTATGTGGCGGCTATAGCGGCCTCTCATG
>NW_015628913.1:343267-354321 GCF_001515625.1 Sinocyclocheilus rhinocerous
ATTTCTGCAAGAGCTGCTGGATAAGGGACGTTCCCCATCCACGCTCAAAGTGTATGTGGTGGCTATAGCGGCCTCTCATGCCCCTATTACGGGCCATTCAGTGGGCAGAAACAGCGCGGTCATCCACTTCCTAAGGGGTGCCAGGAGGCTGAATCCGCCTCGTTCCCCTACCGTCCCTTCATGGGATCTGCCCACTGTGCTGTGGGCCCTAAAGGGCCCCGCTTCCGAGCCGCTACAGTCTACCAACATTCGGTCGCTATCGCTGAAGACTGCTCTGCTTCGAGCACTGGCATCAGTAAAGCGAATAGGGGACCTGCAGGTGCTCTCTATTAGCCCTGCCTGCCTGGAATTCGGGCCTAACGACACTAAAGACGTACCTAGGTGCTCTCCACTCCGTTCAGAGCAACCCAAGGTGCTCTCCACTCCTTTCAGAGCACAAGTCATTACGCTCTCTGTGCTTCCTCCCTCTGAAGAAGATGGAGAGTTATCTCTGCTTTGCCTCATCAGAGTTCTGAGAATTTACATTGAGCGTTCCGCCCCTTTTAGACAGTCGGAACAACTTTTTGTCAGCTTCAGTAAATGCACCAAAGGGCATCCGGTCACAAGCAAAGACTCTCTAGATGGATAGTAGACTCCATCTCACTAGCGTACTCTTCTTTGGGCCTTCAATGCCCCATTGGAGTTCGGGCCCACTCGACTAGAGGCATCACCTTGTCTTGGGTATGGTCCAGTGGTGTGTCCATATTTGTGAGGCGGCCGGCTGGGCCTCGCCGTCCACATTCGCAAGGTTTTATAACCTGGAAGTCCTGGCCTTGCAGGCCAGGGTCCTTTCCGCTTGAAGTGACATGCGCTGCGTAAACAGATCTGGCAGAGAGCCCTTGGCCGTATCACACTCAAGCTCTCTGGCATTGGTTCACCTGTTAGCTCTCGACCCTGAGGTGTCGAAGTTACAGGAGTACTCTGGAACAATTAACCAGGCCGGGTGTGACCTCGGGAAGCTCAGCCCGTCTTAGCCTTGGGTCATTGTTGACTTCTCTATGAGCATTGATTGCTTATGGAAGTTTATACCTTTAGTCGTTCCAACCGCTTATATAGCCAGATGCCCCGCCCATTCTGGCCTGCTTTGGCTGGCTTTGGCGGACTTCGTCGCCATAGGCTCGTGCAGCTCCGCTGTCTAGCCATTGGTTCGTTTTTAATACACTGCACGAACCAATGGCCGTGCAGTTTCACTGCGTGAATGAAAAAAGGCTTCAGTTCAGGAGAAAAAAAGGCTTTTTTCCCCATATGCGTCAAGCAAGACGCAGTACTCGTTCCCGTATCTCAGGGAACCGAGGTTACGTTAGTAACAGAGTACGATTTCAGTCACGCCAAAACATTTTTTTTAAAGGGATAGTTCACCCAAAAATGAAAATTCTGTCATTATTTACTCACCCTCATGTCGTTCTAAACCCGTAAGACCTCAAGAAGAAAGAACACAAATTAAGATATTTTTGATGGAATCTGAGAGCTCTCTGACCCTCCCATAGACAGCAAGGCTCCTTACACGATCAAGGTCCAGAAACATAGCAAGGGCATCGGTAAAATAATCCATGTGACATCAGGGGTTCAACCATAATTTTACAAAGCTATGAGAATACTTTTTTTGCATAAAGAAAACAAAAAATAACTACTTTATTCAACAATTTTTCTCTCCTGTGTCATCCTGTGCCACCATTATTGAGAGTACCACGACTTATGCGCTGCACCATATTTGCGAGCAGAGGAATGTATGTGCATGCATCGTGGTACTATCGTGAATGGCGGCACAGGGTGACGCGGGACAGAAAAATTGTTGAATAAAGTAGTTATTTTTGTTCTCGTTGCACACAAAAAAGCTACGAGAATACTTTTTGAGCACAAAAGAAAAAAAAATAACAACTTTATTCAACAATTCATCTCCTCTGCAACCCCTGAACCCCTGATGTCACATGGATTATTTTACCGATGTCCTTGCTATGTTTCTGGACCTTGATTGTGTAAGGACCCTTGCTGTCTATGGATGGTCAGAGAGCTCTCTTCGATCCCATCAAAAATATCTTAATTTGTGTTCCGAAGATGACTGGAGGTCTTACAGGTTTGGAACAACGTGAGGGTGAGTAATTAATGACAAAATTTTCATTTTTGGGTGAACTATCCCTTTAAATGGCACATAAATGCTCTATTCTGGCTGAAATTATGCCAGTTAATTTTTTTTCAAAGTAAAAGTAACACACCAAAATAATGTGTTTGTATCGTGGCTTTATTCAACTTGACACTATTCAAACTGAAATTGCCATTGTGTGCATGCTCTGAAAACTTTAACCTGGAACAGTGGAAAAGTGTCTGCCACTTACTCAGCTGATGTCCTTCCATCAAATATTTGATTATGCATTGCATCATATATATTTTACGGCACTCACACATGATGTGAGGAAAAAAATGGATATCATGGCCACATTGTACTAATTTGTTCCCTCATTTTAGTTCAGTTGTGGCCAAGTAAAATTAGCACAACGTGGCCAAGATTTACCTAAAACGAGGGAATGAATTCAAACAAAATGAAATATTTTGAAAAATGAAGAATTCGTTCCCACAACTTATTAATTCATGACCGTGATATTTCATTTTGTTCCACAACTCTGTAATACAGTATAATACATAAAACAGACAGATAAAGTCTGTAGCTCAAGTACACAAAAACATGCTGTAGTTGGATTTAACTGTGAATGTAAATATAATGCTATAATGCTATATCTATGACCATATTTCCTTTAATCCTACCCCATACCTAAACTTAACAACCTTACTATTAATAAGCAACAAATTAGCTGTTTATTGAGGGAAAACTCTTAGTTTGGAATATGTGTTCACTATTCTAAAGTGTTACCAAAAATTCATACATAAGCAAATCGATGTCAAATGTCCTTTTTACTAGCATGTCTAGTATTATTATTTTTTTTTTTTATCACTTTTACCCATAGAGCGTTTGGAAATGGAACATTGAATGGAACAAGTCGAGCACATTGCATTGTGCCATACAATTTTCCACACAGTATGCAGAAAGTATACATACTACATACTGCAAAAACAGTACAAGTACTATGGTAGTATGCCATTCTGAACATACCCCAGGTTTCTGAGCCCAGAGTTTTGATAAGCCTCAAAGAGAGAGCTGCCAGTACACAGGAAATCCCACCTCTGTCATCTTCACACTTCTAGTGAGGAACATACACATGCTCCGAAACGCCTGCGACTTTTGCGTGCAGGGTCACATCCAATCAAGTCAGAGGGTGTTTGAATCTCAACTGCACACACCCTCCAGGCCTAATATGTTACTTCTTATTGATTGGACATCTCACCCAGTCAGACGGCCGCAACATGGAGGAAACACATCACTCTCTGCTGGTTATCAATTGGTCAGGAGCAGCTGGGTCTGCTTAGGAATGTTTGCTGCCACTGTTGTTGAAATTTTTTTTATAAAATATTAATTCATATATAAACAAAACACTAATATGATAAAATGTACTGCACAAGGAAATCAGCTTTTTTATAAAACCTTCGCTCTCTCCGGAATTGTATCACTTGGAAAGCCAGCCTTCCCAGCATGTCTGTTAGTTATTAATACCTCATTGCTGGCTTTTTCTTGAAAGAACTAAAGGCAGGAGATAAGAGGCATGCATTCGCTCAACACTCCCGAGTGAGAGAGGGGTGCATTAGCTCGTACTTCTGTCAAACCCCCACCCCCATGTGCTCCGATTTGACATGCAAATAAGAACCACATTTGCATCTACCTGACTAAACAAACAGGAATTAGGAGAGACAATCAGCACACATAAGGAGTGAGAAATTAGATCTGAAAACACCTCTCCCCAGGCTTATAAATAATGCAGCATTGTGTGTTTTAAGAACTAGTGCGCTCATTTTAAGAAGTGCTCAGATTTGTGCTGACACGATGATATCCCTTCTGTAGTTTGCCTGCAGCATTATGGTAGTTAAGATTAACTCTGAAGGAAATCTCTACCTGCTGAGGTCACGGTTGGTGACCCCTCACGATGATCTGGGATCTTTCCGTTCAATTATTTCGCCGCAGTGTGGTCATACGTATACATAATATGAGTCTGATCAGATGTTTTTTTGCATGGAGAAAGAAGTTGACCTGAAAATGGAGGTGCTGGAATGACACAGCCGACCGACGGCTCTCATGCTCTTAAAGGGTTAGTTCACCCAAAAATGAAAATTCTGTCATTAATTACTCACCCTCATGTCGTTCCACACCCCTAAGACCTTCGTTCATCTTCAGAACACAAATTAAGATATTTTTGATTGGACGGCTCCTGCATCAGCATCACACGCATGCGTCGCGCCGCTCACATGTGCAGCTTTGGCCAATAATGAGCCGGCGTTCGGACATATACGGAAGCCTTCACTGTGCTTACTGCGTTAACCGCGTAAGGATAATGACAGGGAAGAGAAGAGATTGCTGAATAAAGTTATTTTTGTTTTGTTTTTGAGCACAAAAAGTATTCTCGCCGCTTCATAAAATTATTGTACAACCACTATAGTCATGTCGACTGTTTTAATGACGTCTTTAGTACCTTTATGGATCTTGAAAGTTTGGGTGGCGTTGCCGTCAATGGAGGCCTCTCTGAGCCATCTGATTTGATCAAAAATACCTTAATTTGTGTTCTGAAGATGAACGAAGGTCTTAGGGGTGTGGAACGACATGAGGGTGAGTAATTAATGACAGAATTTTCATTTTTGGGTGAACTAACCCTCTAATTAGAAATCGCATCGAAAGCACATCCTGAGATGAAAAATCAGCAACAAGCAAAAGAAACTCACCTCTGTGGAACTTCAAATAGGGCAACAATTTTCAAATGAATGACACCACTGGGTTGGAGTGAACAGGTCAAAGACAGTTCCAGTGCATGAGAATCAAGGAGTACAGACCAAATGTCTTGTTGATGACTACACAGGGGACATGAAAAAAAAAGCAGTGACAAAAATGTTAAAGAAATGTTTTTGTATGCTCACTTTGATTCCCAAAATCTTTGTGCTGCATAAAGGAAAGTTTACATGGTAACAGGGGCAGTACTGAACAACCTGCCAAGCTCATCCACAAAAATCCTATCACTTTTTTGCACCACAGAAGATAAAAATATATTTTTATGGTCACTGTGTATCAATGATCAATTAGTGGTGATTTTAAATACATCAAATCAAATGAACAACCTAGAAGATATCTGAATGCTGATTTTTCTGAGCTCTGTGGCACATTTTATGGAAAAATAAATGCTATTCTGTTTAGTTAATATTTTAGCTGTATTAGTTATCAAGCAACATACAATACAATATTTACAGTAATTACTTCATTTACACACAGCATGCTTTTGCTTGCTATCATTAAGCTGAAGCAGTAGCAGGCATCGTTATGTTTGCTGTTGCGTTTTGCATCGCCTGTACACAAAGGCGGCAAGATCACAGAAAAAGCTTACTGCGTAAAATGCCCTTAAGACCTTGTGCATAGATTATGGACAAGGTTTGCCAGGTGTAACACAAGCTATTAAACAAGCTTACACAGTGACACTGATATAATACTGCATACACTGCTCACTCATACTGCTAGTCAGCTTTTGCATTTATTACATTCAGTCGTAACCTATCAAGCTAACCATATAACGGATATGTATTAAACCACCTAACTAACCTCTACCCGTGAACCTGCTGTTAGGTTTACATTATTTTCAAATCTCCTAGAGTGAACAGAGAAGCCTAAGCACGGCCACTTCACTATTTCCTCTCTTTCCATTACAGCAGGCGCCTTCACATCATGACATCAAACCAATAGATTAGTTACCACAAGTAGATGTGTAGGAACAGGAAAGAGAAAGAGATAAGTTAAAGAGTTTACAAAAAAGAGTGTTCACTCCTCGATGAAGATGTTTTCCCTTCCGTCTCACCACCCCATATTTGATGCTCCAGGCAGTGCTCGGAAACAAAACAGTCATTAAGAAGAGGAACTTGTCTCACAAAACTATGGGAATCCATCATATGGTGCATCTCAGTTGTACGCCAGTCTGTTGTCTCACACTCTCTGTCTCTCTTATAGTGTGAACTTCATAAACATTATTTGCTACATCAGTGCATTTCTGCATAGGTCCAAAAGACTGAGACTGCAATCTGGGATTAAAATGGATATAAACAAAGTTTTAGGATTTTAAAACATTTAAAACAATTTTACTTAATTATGTTTTAAAATTGTGCCATTTACTTATCATTTACTTACTCACTCTCGCCAAACCTGTATGACTTTCTTTCTTCTGTGGTACACAAAAGAAGATATTTTAAGAATGTTGTAAACTAAACAGCTTTGGTTACCATTGACGATAGAACGACAGATAGAATTTCAGACAGAACATTAGGCCCTGTTTACACTAGTGTATTTTCGTTTTAAAACGGTGTTTGGTCCGTGTACACTGAAATGCAACCCAGGAGTTGTCGAACTAAAATGGGGTCTGCAGCGTTTTCGAAAGGGTCAAAAACACCGGGGTAGTGTAAACGACAGCCGTAACTGTAGCAAAAGTTATGCGTTTTAAAACGACAACGCACTAGTGTAAACATAGCCTTAGATAGATAGAATGATAAACAGATAGAATGTTAGATAGTTAGACAGATAGATGAGAATGGAGCACATCCCTGATCGATATAGATACATACATATAAATAGATATACTGGGGGAAACACTACATAGACCTAGACCTAGTGCTATATATATATATATATATATATATATATATATATATATATATATATATATATATATATATATATATATATATATATATATATATATATATATATATATATATATATATATATATATATATATATATATATATATATATATATATATATATATATATATATATATATATATATATATATATATATATATATATATATATTGATATTCTCCATATACGTAGGTCCAATCTAAAGAGATTTCTTTCAGTCCTGCTGTTCCTTGAAAGAGATTATCTGTCAGCATCTCTGAGCATTTGCCATTCCTCTCAGAGTAAAAGTTCAGCCACCTTTAGATTGCTAAATCACGTCTTCACTGCCTAAAATCTCCTGTTCGCTTTCCTTTCCACTTGGTGGCTTTAAAGCCTCCTCTGCCTGCCAGAAATGGCAGATGGGAACGTGGAGCTGCAAGTTCTTGCCATCCCATCTTTCCCCATGTTGTGGAACAGTTGCACAGTCCAACCTCATGGAATTTTTCCTCGGCTCAGTCTGTCTTCTGCACTTGAGGATGTTCCAGCCTGCAGCATGTGAGGACACGGGCCAGATGTTGTGTGATGTTTGAACACAACCTCATCGCTCCAACAGCAGAGCAGACAGTGTGCAACCCATCCTTTTCAACAGGGCATTTTTTCCCACAGAAACAAGTGACCACCATTCACACACCATCTGGCCTCAACTACGACAGCATGCACTATAATTCACTAAAGGCTGTTTTCCTCTTCAAATATGTACTCAGTGATTGGAGGCATTATGAATTCAATTTAGGAGAGGATGTTTGCTCAGGCATACGCAATGCCATTCAAAGCTGTGACTTGTTTTCCCCCCTGTGGTTTCACAGTGGGTTACATCAGGTTGGGAAATTCCTGAATTACCGGTGGTCAGCTGGATATTGTGACTCACAGTTACATGTGCCTCACAACAAAGATTTTTTTTTTTGCTGGTTTCCAGTAACACCTCTTTTGTGTTCCCCTGAAGAAAAAAAAAGTCAAACAGGTTTGGAACAACAGAATTTAAATTTTTGGATGAACTGACCATTTGAGTTTTGTTTAGAAAATGTAGTTCTCTGCCTGGTAAGAACCAAAAATGGTCAGTGTTTTTTTTAAGAGTCATGTCTCTGAAATAGGCATAAATGGACAGAAATAGATCTGGAAATTCTAACCACAAAGACAACACAAAGCTTCTGCTTATTTCTTCAATATTATTTGCAGAAGAAACCAATGAGCAAATAACTTGAGCTTCCACTTCATTGCAAAATAACCTAAAATAAGCACCACATGTTATAGCAATAGTCAAAAATCTAGCTTGCAAGATTATACATGAAATATTAAACAGGGGCCATATTACAAAAACACCACAGATGATGACTATAACGGCAACTATACGTTTTATTAGATGTAATTATTGTTTGAAAATAGGGAAGTCCACACCACAGCTATAATAACAACACAGAGTAAAAGTTCAGCCACCTTTAGATTGCTAAATCACGTCTTCACTGCCTAAAATCTCCTGTTCGCTTTCCTTTCCACTTGGTGGCTTTAAAGCCTCCTCCGCCTGCCAGAAATGGCAGATGGGAACGTGGAGCTGCAAGTTCTTGCTATCCCATCTTTCTATTGTAGAAACTTAATTTGCTGTAAAGTTGCTTTGCAACGATTTGTGTCGTGAAAAGCGCTATACAAATAAACTTGAATTGAATTACACAGAGGAACAATATCATTGGAATAAGTTTCAGAACTTTTTTTTCAGCCGATGAAAGATAAAAACATGAACACCCAATCAGAATCCACCTGACTTTAAAGAGTTTGAGTGTATAAAGCGGCAAATTACAACTGCAGCACGCGCTTATAATAAACAGAAAGTTTAATTAGTGTGAACTAAAATACAGTTATAGTTATCATTACCATTCTTGAATGGGCCTTAACTCTAGAATCCTATCTTATCTGTTTAGTAACTGTGACAGTTGCAGTTAGGATCATGGTTAATTCAGATATTTTTTCACCCAAAAATTAAAATTCAGTCATTTACTCACCCTCATGTTGTTTCAACCTGCATGACTTTTTCCTCTGTGGATTATAATAGAAGATATTTTGAAGAAAGTTGGTATCCAAACAGCTTTGGTTAGCATTGGCTTCCACTGTATGGAAAAACAGTAAAACATTTCACAAAATATTATTTTATGTTGCACAAAAGAAAGAAGACTTTCTGCTTGTGATGACATGAAAGGGGTAACATTTTATTTTAAGGACCAATTTTCACTATTAACTAGTTGC
This sequence comes from Sinocyclocheilus rhinocerous, assembly GCF_001515625.1. Taxonomy (NCBI): domain Eukaryota; kingdom Metazoa; phylum Chordata; class Actinopteri; order Cypriniformes; family Cyprinidae; genus Sinocyclocheilus; species Sinocyclocheilus rhinocerous. The sequence continues at coordinate 352,355 of NW_015628913.1, forward strand.
TTATTAGCATGCATATTAATAGCAAATCAGCTGTTTATTAACACTTATAAAGCACATAGCTCCTGAAGATCCCTTAATCCTACCTCATACCTACACTTAACAACTACCTTACTATTAACTATTAATAAACAGCAAATTAGGAATTTGTTCAGGAAAAACTCTTAGTTAATAGTGAATATGTGTTCCCTATTCTAAAGTGTTACCCGGTAAGTAAATAATAAGAGATTTTTCATTTTTGGGTGAACTATCCCTGTAAGACTTTAAAACAATAGTGACAAAACTGAACAGTGACAAAAGGTGATAGAAATCCTGAAACCACCTTTACCTGGCATATAGTTTGAGGATACACCTCAGTAGCAGTCACCCAAAAACCAGACAGCCACACTGAAAGAAAACAGAAACAGTTATACTGGCACACATAACCAACTGCAGTCATTTCATGCCCCCCTTTCCACAGTAGTCAAAACAAAACTAAGAAACAGCTTGAAAGCCATAGAGGACTTTTTAAAAATTTTCCCCCTTTGCTGCACTCCTTTCAACTGTAAGAATCCAGCCATCCCGGCAAATTTGCTACTTGACAGTGACAGAGTATTTCTTCAGTTTACAAACACACACTACTGGGAGAGTTTCAAAGCGCACGCCGCCGTCGACAGCATTGTTAGTGCCGATCTCACATTATTCTGCGCATCTCCAGCTCGCTGCAACACTGCTGTCAATCTACCTCAGGGGGACACAGTTATCCCAACAATACACTGCATTATTTGCTTGATCAAACATTTGGGAGGCACCTTCATGCAATATGTAACATAACTCATGTGCAACTTTGAAAATGTGGCACTTGTTTCATCTGTTGCAACATACGTGCATGTCAGGACACGGTGTGTGTCGCTGTCATCGACAAAGCTCTAAATGAAGGTGTCAAAGTTGCTGCAGATGCGAAACTGACAGAAACACCCACACCTCTCCCCTTTCATTTCCAAACAAGAGGCATTACAGCTGAGGGCGATGGATAACCTTTCAAGTGACTACTTTAAGTTATACAACATCCAAACTCCCTACTTTACGGCTCACATCATTACAACACCTTTTTGCAGGCACACAGCATCTTGCATTTTTACCTTAGTCTGTAATTACCACTGCAGCCCATTGTTGCTATCTATAGAGTGCATTAGTGACCACCCACTTTTTCAGCAGCATTGGTCCCGGAAGTAGTTTTTCCCAATCATTTTTCTCATAGGGATTTAAAAAAAAGGCTTTGTTAAATCGTTATAAGCCATGAACCAAACCAACCAGCTACAAGGTCAGTCACAACATTACAAACTTTTATTTGAAGCAAAACATATTTGAAAATCAGACAAAAGGTACAAGAATGCATACTTAACATATATAGTGAGGGAAAACTACAATCCCGTGAAGCACTGCAAACTATATTTGAATGAAAGACAATGGAAAAACAATAAAGCTAATAATTTAAGATGTTGATTATATCTATGAAAACAATAATGCATATGCATGCAAATATTTAAGTATTTTGACAGCATTACAAAACCGACACTATTACCTCAGTTGTGGTGCATCATGGGAGTCCCTGCAACCTTTTTTGTGTAATTTTCTCACTGCAACTCTCTGATTGGTGTTAATTTATGTACGCGCCTCCCTTTCGATACTACACTCGTACTGCATCTTGCTTGACGCAAAAGGGAAAAAAGCCTTTTTTCTCCTGAACTGAAGCCTTTTCATTCACGCAGTGAAACTGCACGGCCATTGGTTCGTGCAGTGTATAAAAAACGAACCAATGGCTAGGCAGCGGAGCTGCACGAGCCTATGGCGACAAAGCCCGCCAAAAGCCAGCCAAAGCCCGCCAGAATGGGCGGGGCATCTGGCTACATAAGCGGGCGTTCGCCACAGGATTCTCAGAATTATTCTCCTTCAGCGACGACTCTACGTCTTCAAGCTGATCCGAAGCC
>NW_015628913.1:354354-355655 GCF_001515625.1 Sinocyclocheilus rhinocerous
GCCCCTGCACGCCGATTACGGCCACACGGAGTGCGTTTCCTGCTTGGGGAAATCCCATGCGGAAGCTGCGCTCACGGGAGCTTCAGTCTCGCCTCTCTCCGCTCACGGATCGCTTTTTTTTCAGAGAGTGACTCCACCCCTCGCGCCCTCCCGTTTTCTTCCTCCCAGGGACCTGTGAGGAAAAAACAGCGGGGCAGAGGGGTCGAGCGACCGGCTCCGAGCGAGCCCACGTCGGCCCAGATCCCGTGTGCCTCGCTCTCGCCCTAGAGAGAGTATTCCCCCGTCCTTTTCTCCCGGTCTGATCAGCATCCCTCTGCTGGTGCAAGCGACCTGATCTCATTTGGGGGAAGTGAGGACGAGCTGCTTGATGACAGTATGTCATTGGCAGCATCAGATGCAGAGGAGCTGTTGGGCTCGATGCATGACCCCACCCCCTCGCCATCGTCCGCGCCCAGTGCTACCAAAGACGGGATGGATGCCGAGCTTCTCCGTATTCTCTCCAAAGCGGTTGAAGAGCTGGGTTTAGAGTGGTCTCCGCCAGAGGAGCCCTCTCGCAGCCATCAGGATGAGTGGTTCCTGCCGGGGTGCTGCCAGGCCCCTCATCAGCGTTCCTCTCCGTTTTTCTCGGAGGTCCATGACGAGCTCACCAGATCGTGGCGCGCTCCCTACTCCGCCCACCTCCGTACTGCTTCTTTATCCGCCCTCACTTCCATCGACGGCGCTGAAGAAAAAGGGTACGATAAGCCACCTGCCCTAGATGACTCAGTGGCCGCGCATCTCTGCCTGCCCACGGCCATCGGCTGGAGAGCAAAGGCCGCTCACCCATCCAAGCCGTGTAGGACCACTTCAGCTCTCGCTGGACGCGCCTACACTTCAGCTGGACAGTGGCTTCGGTGCTTCATTCAATGGCGGTCCTCCTGGTGTTCCAGGCCAAAATCCTCGCATCCTCCGATGAGTCTGGCCTGGACCCCGCGACCCTCAGGCATCTGAGGAGTGCAACTGACCTGGCTCTGCGTGCCAACAAGACCACCGCCCAGGCGATCGGGATATCAATGGCCAGCCTTGTGGTGCTCGAGCGCCATTTGTGGCTGACGCTGACAGAGATTAAGGACGCGGATAAGATCCCCTTCTTCGATGCTCCAGTCTCTCCCAAAGGTCTTTTCAGCCCAGTGGTCAAAGGATTCGCTGAGCGCTTCACGGAGGCACAGAAATCATCCCAGGTTATGCGACATTTCCTGCCTAAGCGCTCCAGCTCCGCTGCTGCCTCTGCTCGCCCTAAGTCTGCGCCGACTCAGCAGCCC
>NW_015628913.1:355867-356173 GCF_001515625.1 Sinocyclocheilus rhinocerous
CACCTGAGTTAATCCATACCCTCGCCACGCGGGCCGAGGCCTGGCAGGCCATCCCCGGAGTGTCAAGGTGGGTTATGGGGATAATAAAACGAGGATATTCACTCCAATTCGCTCAAAGACCCCCGCGCTTCAGCGGCGTGTTCCCCACCTCAGTGCAAAGCAAGAACGCTCATGTCCTGCGCTCAGAGGTGATGAATTTGCTGGCAAAAGGAGCTGTGGAAATGGTTCCTCCAGCCCAGAGCGAGTCTGGCTTCTACAGCCGTTACTTCCTCGTCCCCAAAAGAGATGGTGGCCTCCAGCCCATCC
>NW_015628913.1:357417-358111 GCF_001515625.1 Sinocyclocheilus rhinocerous
CGGCTCTCTCCCCTCTGAGACAGATGGGAATCCGCATTCTCAAATACCTCGATGACTGGCTCTGTCTGGCCCAGTCGGAGGCAGATTTAATATCACACACAGGACTCCTCCTCAGCCACCTGGAGTGCCTGGGACTCAGGGTCAATTTTGCCAAGAGCTCGTTGTTCCCCAGCCAGCGAATTTCGTTCGTGGGAACAATTTTCGACTCAGCCCAAATGAAAGCTGTAGTCACGCTGGAACGGGCTCTGGCCATACGGAGGCTGGCGACCTCCTTCGAGATTGGTACCACTCGCCCTCTCAAAGCGTTTCAAAGGATGCTGGGCCTCATGGCGGCAGCATCGCCAGTGCTACAGTTGGGTCTGCTACGTATGCACCCCCTTCAACGCTGGTTGAAACCACGGGTTCCATCCCATGCGTGGCGTCAGGGACGCCTGCAGATCAGGGTGAGTCAGGCCTGTGTAACAGCCCTGGCCGCCTGGAAGAACTCCCGCTGGATGGAACAGGGCGTGGCCATGGGGATGGTTTGCAAAAGGACAGTTGTCACGACAGACGCCTCCAACTCAGGTTGGGGGGCACTGTGCGGGGGCATACCGACTTTCGGCCACTGGTCGAAGGCAGAAAAGGGCTTCCACATCACCTGCCTGGAAATGCTAGCAGTATGTCGAGCCTGTCAGTTCTTCCTGCCAGTCCTAAA
>NW_015628913.1:358132-362104 GCF_001515625.1 Sinocyclocheilus rhinocerous
CCGAATTGGCAGAGGTGTTGTCATTTCTGCAAGAGCTGCTGGATAAGGGACGTTCCCCATCCACGCTCAAAGATTACGTGGCGGCTATAGCGGCCTCTCATGCCCCTAATTGAGGGTCAATCGGTGGGCAGAAACAGCACGGTCATCCGCTTCCTAAGGGGTGTTCCGGTTATGAAGCAAAGACTCTCTAGATCAGGGGTCGGGAACCTTTTTTGACTAAAGAGCCATTTTTTTTTATTTTTGGTTAACGCATTTTTCCGTAAGAGCCAAAGTAAAAAAAAAAAAAAGTTTAATTAAAAAAAATAAAATAAATAAATAAATATATACATGTATGTGTGTGTGTGTGTGTCTGTGTGTGTTTTCAATAACGTTTTAATAATAGTAACTTTATTAGGACCATGGAAACTAAAATACACAAATATGCAACAAATCATAAAACATTGTGCAGAGTTTTTACTGTGAGGTTGATTTACAACCTGAGAGGGATGAATTCTCTTCAGAGTTCTCTCTCTCTCGCTCTCTGCGCATGCATTCACGGTCCTTTATTAATAGCGCTAACAGTCCCACCCGCTGAAAGCTGCGCAGAAAAGGCGAAAGTAACCGGCGAAATGTTTCAAAGTATAAAATATATAAAACAAAGTATATGTTTCAGTGCTGTCACTTTTTACATACTTTTACACTTTTTCTGCTCTTCAAAAAATCTTTCTTTTCGCTATTACCACAAAGCTACGAATCTGAGTGCAGGAGCTGTACGTTACCATAGAATCTAGATGGATTGTAGACTCCATCTCGCTAGCGTACTTTTCTTTGGGCCTCCAATGCCCCATTGGAGTACGGGCCCACTCGACTAGAGGCATCGCCTCGTTGAGATACAAGAACGAGTACTGCGTTACTAGTCGTGCTATGTAGCTGCACGACTCAGTCGTCGCTTCAGTCGAAGTAACCTGAGAATTCTGTGGCGAACGCCCGCTTATATAGCCAGATGCCCCGCCCATTCTGGCGGGCTTTGGCGGGCTTCGTCGCCATATGCTCGTGCAGCTTTGCTGCCTAGCCATTGGTTCGTTCTTTATACACTGCATGAACCAATGGCCGTGCAGTTTCACTGCGTGAATGAAAAGGCTTCAGTTCAGGAGAAAAAAGGCTTTTTTCCCTTATGCGTCTAGCAAGACGCAGTACTCGTTCCCGTATCTCAGGGATCCGAGGTTACGTTAGTAACGGAGTATGTTTTTTACCATGATTTCAGCAGTTATACATGCATTGTTTAAAAACAAAAAAAATTATAAAAATGGATGTCCTGGCAGTTTACAGACATTTCCTTCAACCCTAAAACACAATATTCACAAAAAAATACAAAATACAGGTAAAATAACTAACAACAAATATGGAAGATTCCTTTATATTAACACAGTACATTGGTACTGTATTGTAAAGGACATTTCTTAAAGAGTGATTATTTAAAAAAAAAAAAAAAAAGAATTTGAAATAATGTGGATAACTTCAACAAAAATGTATGGATTTTATGGACTATATGTCACAAGATCACTGCATGTTTTTGCATTGGAAGAACATTGAGCAATGCTTAACATTGCATTGGAAGAACTTAAGCAATGCATAACTACAGGTACTCCATATCCTTTCCTTGTTGAAGACATACCCACTGTAAGTGTGGTTGCACAATTCTATGTGTAATGTTCCGTAAATAATGTTCAGGTAATGTAATGGTTCAGGTAAGTTACACCTGGTTGACTGTGATTGCTAAAGGTGGCTGTCTGACTCAAGGCTTTGCTCAAGAGCACAGGCAGGTGGGTCTTTGTTTACGCAACGTGTCAGGTGTCAGCCTTGTTTTCAGTTTGCTCCTTTAAAATTAAAATGGCTTTCTGATGCACTTTGCAATATCACACAGATGTGGGAGGGTTTGAGTGTGAAAATATGAGTCACTAAGGTGGGTGTTGAGGATATGGGTGGAGGTATACAATATGTATACATATATGTAAAGCCTTGCATGCAAGCAAACATAATGTGTGCTTAAGGTTTTAAAGCTTTACTCAACAGTATGATTATCTTTGCCGTAATTGGTTAACAAGAACTACATAAATTCAATTCATATATTTATAAAATAGATAGTTCTGGTCCTGGATGCTCAATATAGCATGGCTTCTTGTACATTAATTTTTAAGGGGATAGATCACTCAAAAAAGAAAATTCTGTCATCATTTACTCACCCTCATGTTGTTCCAAACCTGTATGACTTTTTTGTCTTCACAAAAGATGATATTTTGATAGATGTGTCAGTGTTTTGTTGTCAATACAACGAAAGTCAAAGTGTTCCAAAGCTGTTTGGACCAAAACATTCTTCAAAATATTTTCTTTTGTGTTCTGCAGCAGAAAGAAACTCATACAGGTTTGGAACATCTTGAGGATGAGTAAATGATGACCATTTTCATTTTTGGGTGAACTGCAATAAATGTTAAAAATACTTTTACAAATAACATATATGCTTCATGAACATATGAACATATAGTTCAAAAATGTGGTGTCAGTAAGATTTTATGGGGTCGGTAAGTCTCATGATCACACAGGCTTCATTTATTTGACCAGAAATACAATAAACAGTAATATTGTGACATATAAAAGGTTTAAAAGAACAGCATTTATTTGAAAGAAATATGACAATTATATAAATTGTATAGTTAAGTATAAGTAAGTCATAATTAACCCAGAATATTCCTTTAATATTTAATATTAATTCGGTTTCATTATGGAAAATAAGTGGAACTTACAGAAAATGAGTCATTAGCTTCTAATTAAATACACAATTTCAGCTTGTATGCAAACTATCCTGCTTATGGATGCCTGCCAAGCAGTTGCATAAAATCAATGAGAACTTAGTCAATAGCCCTTTAGACTGATAGTAACAAAATGTGTTCCTTATTTTCTGATTATTCTAGATTAATCTATCCACTCTATTTCTCCAGCTTATTCATCATAGAGAAGACTGATGCTGCATAAGTGGAAAGTTCTGGAAGAATAATGTTTGAAAATGACATTCTTAGTGATTCAAGACTCACGGTCTCATGAAATTAAGCCCTGAGTCCCAGTTATCTTCTCATAATGGTAAAGCCTGAAGACTACAGCATTCAGTTTTGTTCTTACTGGATGCGCCTGACATCAAACAGCTTTGATCTAGGCGGTTGGTATTGCCATCTGGAGTTTTGAATCCATGTAGCGCTGCACTGAAATCTTGCTGAGGAGGCAAGTGAGCCCAAAGACCAGCCTTACCAACTAGATAGACCATCTTCTCAGTTCCCCAACATCAAATGGTCTGATCAATTTAAATTGGCAATAATGAGAATATTTCTGATCTCGTACAGCCAGTACAGTGTGTTGCACCTCTAAAGACACCCATGTCAAGCTCTAAAGAGCTGGCTGTCTGGTGCAGTTATAACAACCAGGAGCTGAACACGCTCAAAACCGTTGAAATGACAGTACTGTAACAACAGTGGAGTCATTCAAGTTCCTGGGCACCACCATCTCTCAGGGTCCGAAGTGGGAGTTCCAAATAGACTCCATTGTCAAGAAGGCCCAGCAGAGGCTGTACTTCCTTCACCAGCTGAGGAAGATCAAACTGCCACAGGAGCTGCTGATACAGTTCTACTCTGCAGTCATTGAATCCGTCCTCTGCACTTCTATAACTGTATGGTTCAGCTCAGCTACCAAATCAGACCTTAGAAGATTGCAGTGGATAGCCCGGACTGCTGAGTGAATCACTCAACCCTCCCCACTCTCCAAGAGCTGTACTCATCCAGAGTGAGTAAAAGAGCTGGCAAAATCATTCTGGACCCCTAACACCCAGCCCACTTCCTCTTTGAACTGTTGCCGTCTGGTCGGCGCTACAGAACACTGAGCACCAGAACGGCCAGGCATAAAAACAGATTCTTCCCTCAGGCAATCCATCTCATGAACAGTTAACTT
>NW_015628913.1:363667-418135 GCF_001515625.1 Sinocyclocheilus rhinocerous
AAAAAAAAGAATTTGAAATAATGTGGATAACTTCAACAAAAATGTATGGATTTTATGGACTATATGTCACAAGATCACTGCATGTTTTTGCATTGGAAGAACATTGAGCAATGCTTAACATTGCATTGGAAGAACTTAAGCAATGCATAACTACAGGTACTCCATATCCTTTCCTTGTTGAAGACATACCCACTGTAAGTGTGGTTGCACAATTCTATGTGTAATGTTCCGTAAATAATGTTCAGGTAATGTAATGGTTCAGGTAAGTTACACCTGGTTGACTGTGATTGCTAAAGGTGGCTGTCTGACTCAAGGCTTTGCTCAAGAGCACAGGCAGGTGGGTCTTTGTTTACGCAACGTGTCAGGTGTCAGCCTTGTTTTCAGTTTGCTCCTTTAAAATTAAAATGGCTTTCTGATGCACTTTGCAATATCACACAGATGTGGGAGGGTTTGAGTGTGAAAATATGAGTCACTAAGGTGGGTGTTGAGGATATGGGTGGAGGTATACAATATGTATACATATATGTAAAGCCTTGCATGCAAGCAAACATAATGTGTGCTTAAGGTTTTAAAGCTTTACTCAACAGTATGATTATCTTTGCCGTAATTGGTTAACAAGAACTACATAAATTCAATTCATATATTTATAAAATAGATAGTTCTGGTCCTGGATGCTCAATATAGCATGGCTTCTTGTACATTAATTTTTAAGGGGATAGATCACTCAAAAAAGAAAATTCTGTCATCATTTACTCACCCTCATGTTGTTCCAAACCTGTATGACTTTTTTGTCTTCACAAAAGATGATATTTTGATAGATGTGTCAGTGTTTTGTTGTCAATACAACGAAAGTCAAAGTGTTCCAAAGCTGTTTGGACCAAAACATTCTTCAAAATATTTTCTTTTGTGTTCTGCAGCAGAAAGAAACTCATACAGGTTTGGAACATCTTGAGGATGAGTAAATGATGACCATTTTCATTTTTGGGTGAACTGCAATAAATGTTAAAAATACTTTTACAAATAACATATATGCTTCATGAACATATGAACATATAGTTCAAAAATGTGGTGTCAGTAAGATTTTATGGGGTCGGTAAGTCTCATGATCACACAGGCTTCATTTATTTGACCAGAAATACAATAAACAGTAATATTGTGACATATAAAAGGTTTAAAAGAACAGCATTTATTTGAAAGAAATATGACAATTATATAAATTGTATAGTTAAGTATAAGTAAGTCATAATTAACCCAGAATATTCCTTTAATATTTAATATTAATTCGGTTTCATTATGGAAAATAAGTGGAACTTACAGAAAATGAGTCATTAGCTTCTAATTAAATACACAATTTCAGCTTGTATGCAAACTATCCTGCTTATGGATGCCTGCCAAGCAGTTGCATAAAATCAATGAGAACTTAGTCAATAGCCCTTTAGACTGATAGTAACAAAATGTGTTCCTTATTTTCTGATTATTCTAGATTAATCTATCCACTCTATTTCTCCAGCTTATTCATCATAGAGAAGACTGATGCTGCATAAGTGGAAAGTTCTGGAAGAATAATGTTTGAAAATGACATTCTTAGTGATTCAAGACTCACGGTCTCATGAAATTAAGCCCTGAGTCCCAGTTATCTTCTCATAATGGTAAAGCCTGAAGACTACAGCATTCAGTTTTGTTCTTACTGGATGCGCCTGACATCAAACAGCTTTGATCTAGGCGGTTGGTATTGCCATCTGGAGTTTTGAATCCATGTAGCGCTGCACTGAAATCTTGCTGAGGAGGCAAGTGAGCCCAAAGACCAGCCTTACCAACTAGATAGACCATCTTCTCAGTTCCCCAACATCAAATGGTCTGATCAATTTAAATTGGCAATAATGAGAATATTTCTGATCTCGTACAGCCAGTACAGTGTGTTGCACCTCTAAAGACACCCATGTCAAGCTCTAAAGAGCTGGCTGTCTGGTGCAGTTATAACAACCAGGAGCTGAACACGCTCAAAACCGTTGAAATGACAGTACTGTAACAACAGTGGAGTCATTCAAGTTCCTGGGCACCACCATCTCTCAGGGTCCGAAGTGGGAGTTCCAAATAGACTCCATTGTCAAGAAGGCCCAGCAGAGGCTGTACTTCCTTCACCAGCTGAGGAAGATCAAACTGCCACAGGAGCTGCTGATACAGTTCTACTCTGCAGTCATTGAATCCGTCCTCTGCACTTCTATAACTGTATGGTTCAGCTCAGCTACCAAATCAGACCTTAGAAGATTGCAGTGGATAGCCCGGACTGCTGAGTGAATCACTCAACCCTCCCCACTCTCCAAGAGCTGTACTCATCCAGAGTGAGTAAAAGAGCTGGCAAAATCATTCTGGACCCCTAACACCCAGCCCACTTCCTCTTTGAACTGTTGCCGTCTGGTCGGCGCTACAGAACACTGAGCACCAGAACGGCCAGGCATAAAAACAGATTCTTCCCTCAGGCAATCCATCTCATGAACAGTTAACTTTACAATAAATGTGTACATACTTCTTATTTACATTTCCTTGCATTTGTACATAACACACCTGTACACACAAATATCATCTATTGTCTATTTTGTATATTGTGAATTTTTTTAATATTTCCTATTTACTTATCCTATTTTTATTCTTTTTATTATCTGTGTCTTGTCTTGTCACTGTCATTCTGTTTGGGCTGTGGAAGCTCCTGTCACCAAAACAAATTCCTTGTATGTTTAAACATACCTGGCAATAAAGCTCTTTCTGATTCTGATTCTGATGTATACTGCATGTAGTCTTGGCGCAACCGGTTCTAACTTCTAAAAGTCACTATGAAACGTAGAGCCATGAAAGAGTGGCAACAGCATGTTTCAACATCATGTGCAATAGAGCAGGAAGTCTGACACGATGTTTAGAGGGGCAGAATGCTGGAATGCTGGGAAGGTTTATGGCTTTACCTCGCCCAAAGCTGACACTTGCATGCCTCACCCACATTTCTGAATCAGCCATCAGGGTGTGTGTGTGTGTGTTTGCATGCTTGTTTGTATGTGTGTGTGAGGGGCTACAGATATGTCAAAAAACAAACTTTTCCCTTCTCTAAACTTGCACCCTCAGCACCAGATGTCTAGAGAGGATGCATTCGGAGTGCAAACCCACAGGCCTGTACACAAACACTCCCACTCACAAAACAGGAAAACACCCAAGACATGCCCACACTTACCAACACAACGGTATGAGGAATGTTCCCAGAAAGCGTTTGAACAGCCATGGACGTAGTCAGGGAGCCATATTGAATTTTTTTCACAAATGAGAACAAGGCAGCAAGAGATAAATGCATAATTAAAAACAATACATAATATGATGAAAGCTCTAGAGGAAAAGAGTAATTTAAATACTAAGCACCAAATAAATAAATAAATAACGATTGTAAACAATTTGTTAACAATATGAGATTTTATGTAAAATTTGTAATGCAAATAAATGCTGTTCTTTTGAACTTTGTATTCACTGCTTTCAACATTGATGATAATAAGAAATGTTTCTTGAGCAGTAAATCGGCATATTAGAATTATTTCTGAAGGATCATATCACACTGAAGACTGATGTATTGGCTTTTGAAAAATCAGCTTTGCCAGCACAGGAATATATTACATTCAAAAATATGCTAAAATAGAAACGTATTATTTTAAATTTTAATAGTATTTCACAATATTAGTGATTTTACTGTATTTTTAATCATGAATGCAGCTAGCTCTAGTGAGTATAAGAGACTTGTAAAAAACTGGGGGGAAAAACAGACTTTACACACCACAAACTTATGAAGGGAAAGTAAGATATAAGCAAACAAACAAACAAAAAAAAGGTTCAAAGTAATATTATGAGGACATTCTTCTAAAACTCTTTAAATAAAAAATCTGAGAATAAACTGTACTAAAACAATGACGGGGAGGCGTTTAATGTCATAATTCTGTGACTTTATTCTAGTAATTTTCACTTTATTCACAAAATATGCCTTCAACATTGTAATGTTAAAAATCCTTCCTTGAGGTTTCTATTAAAGTCTCTATTAAATCCTCATTAATAGAAAAAGCATAAAAAGAGATTTTAATCAAGATCATCGTGTGAATATTTTATAAGTGCTAGTCTAAATTTTCTGGTTCCAGGCCTTCATGGTTCAATAGTTATTCTGCTGCCAGAAGAGCACTGGCATGGTGTATCATCACCAACACATACCAGCCTCCTCAGCTGGCATCTCGCCCAGCACTGAAGTGTTTCGAGGAATGGATGGTGGGGGTGTGATGAAACAGGATGGGTACACATTTTCCCCTTCACTTGCCAAAGTGGGGTTAATGCCCACAAAGGACAGAGTTGTGTTCCTTGTGTATATATGTATGTGTGTGGCAAATGTGAGCAATGCTAGTGCATAGTAGGAAAACTAGGTCAGCAGTGAGGGCTCTCTGGAAGAGAATGTGAACTTGTCACCACTGATTCCATTAGAGGGGCTGAACTTGGTGGGAGAAGATGGGAGAGGGAGAGGATATAAGGTCAAGAGATTGTTTGGTCACCGTACCGTTTCACCAACAGGAAAACAAACACTGGACTCCAGCAGAAGGCACAACCTTAATGGGCAAGAGACAGCACAGACCATTTAGTGATGATTCATGACCATACATTTCAAAACAGATGTTGACACAGGTTAAAACGTAAAAAGGTTGGGTCCTTTCCTAGTGCACAACCTATGTAGCAAATGCTGAGTATTTTGAAGAGTTTAAAGTATATGGGTGTTACTTCAACTTTGTGCACTTACTGTACGTCTCAAAGGATTTGTTTTTTTTATTCTATATTATTTATCTTTGTATTTATATATTTAATCTGTTTTAATACAAAAAAATAAAAATAAAAAAATCTAATCCTTTGAGACAAGAGCATATACCTGTATATGTATATATATATATATATATATATATATGTGCATACATGTATACTTTCAGGATTCTGGACTGTTTTGTTGTGTTTTTCCTGCCCATGTGCTTCCCGTGACCCAGTTTCTCCCTCGTGTTGATTTTTCATTGCTCCCAGGTGTGTCTAGTTAATTACCCTATGTTTTTAATTTCGAGTCTGTGCTGTCTGTGTTTGTCCGAGATTGTACGTCAACCCTTGTGCTACCTGTGTTCCTGCCGGTCGCCGTGATTTTGCCAAGTAAGACATGTTCCTGGATCAACATCTTTTGTTGATCCTGGAGCAACATAAAGGTCCAAAAATATAGACTTAACCCAATCCCTACCCCTAAACCTAACCATAATGTATTCCTAAAAACAGTGTGAAATTATAGCTGATTAACAAGGGTGTAGAAGCACCTAACCCTGATTGTAAGCCCAAAACAGATATTTCCTAAAAAGTTATCCCTCAATTCTAGTTAGTTGATAGGAATGTTGTTCCAGGATCAACAAAGATGTTGATCCAGGAACATGTTGTACTTGGTGAAATCACGGTCACCATTCCTGCCTGCCCTGTGTTATCCCTTGGATTTTGATTAAAGGACTGTTGTGTGAGTTTACTCCTCGTCTCTCGCTCCTCTCCGTAGGCGAGTGTGACATATACATACACATTATTTATATATAGTTTCATGAATGTAAGTATCCTTAAAATCCTTTGCAAAAATGTATAAAACAAAATCACAGCACATCATTTGAGATGTGGTGGAAATGTTCATAAATGCTCCTGTGGATGTTTAGAAAATACACTCTCTTAAAACTCTTATTTTTACACTCAATATTTTAATTTATTCACTAAGTCCACATAGTTGAAGAAACACCCACATATCTTCAATTGACGTCTATAGGATTCCTTAAAGTTTGTGGCCTCATAAACCAACCGCACGCAGCAAGCAAATCATCACTCACAGGTTATCTATTAGCTATAATGCTGACAAAGATTAAAGGGGGCTTTGGAACATGACAAATCCATTTCCATAAAGGTCACTGGACGCCCAAGATAATGGATTTGTTATGTATGTAACCCAACCCGGCCTTTCGTCTCACTGCATCGAAAGGATGCCGTGGAGACACCGAACCACAACATGCAGCATTCCCGCTAAGCGACTAAAACTTCATCAGCCGCCATAATTTCATACGCCAAGCCCTGCTGACAGCTTAAGGAAGTGCAGGAATGGGAATGTGTGTCAAAAGTGTGCTTTTTAAAGCTTTCTGTGTGGCTACTGTCGCCACACACACACACCGACTAATGGAAGGCTAGCGCAGTCGCTGCGATGGCTTTCAGCCCATTGACGCAACCGTGCACGCTGTGAGCCCCTCGATGGGCCAAGGATGAGCTCTGTCTCCACTTCTGCCAATAGCGACGAGTCTGAAAGTATACCTTCTGTGAGAAGGAGACTAGTGCAGGGGATTAGACAGCATCAGAACTTTCCGGAACGATATCTAAAATTTTGAGTTTTGAGCTCAGACTTTGAGGGAAGTACAAATCCACGGCTGCTCGCTAGAGGATAAGCCCCCCTGCGCTCAAACTTAATGAGGACGAGTAAGCCCATTCCAGCAGCTCCACGCAAGAGAAACGATCATGAAGTGTGCTGAAGAATGACAGAGACAAAGAGAGAGACATGAAGAAAGGACAAGACAGAGAGTGCAAAAGTGAGAGCGGTTGTCTGCCAAAGGGGGGCTCTTTAATTCGGTCTCTGTTGAGGAGTGGGTCGAGTGGAACGCTGGCCTGTCTGTCACCGCGAGGCTCCAGTGACCGCCTGACAGATCACAGCACAGCGCCGCATCAGGGGGGCCAGTAAATTGGCCCGGGGGGCCTCCCTCACCTCCTTTCTCCAGCTGAATCTGCAGCGGTTTATGGCGAGGCTGATGGGTAGTGTGGTACACAGGAGGCTACTTATGAGACATATTTGTCCATGGCAGCATTTTCAGCAAAAGCGGTTTACATGTGTTCGGGGTTTCCAGGGGGGAGCGAGTCGCCCAGGGAGGAATACAGGTAGAGCGTTTTATTCAAAACAAAGTAACATTATAGCTGCAGCAAATGGTCCGAAACAGGACACATGATGAAGCGAGCTATTTTCGGCCATTCTGAACTCAGCGATCTGCAATAGCGCCGCTTCAAAGGAAGCTATTTGCCAAAGCTCTGGTCCTAGAATTGATTCCTGTTCATGGATGAAGAAACTAATTAGGAACTGGCCGGTTTACTGTCCACTGACACAATGAATAAAGCCCCCCAGGACCCTCCTGTGCCAGACTCGGAGAACTGAGCTTTAAAATGCAATCATATTATCAAAACGAGATTTTTACATTTTATGAAGAAAGTGCTAGGATGGTGTGGGTGGATTCTTACTGGGCCAAGTCAAACAAAAAGCCCCACCCACATGTATCTATCATATTCTGGCCCCTAGATATGGCTATAAGTATTATGTTACTTCTCATTAATGAGCCAACATTCATGTGCTGAAGATTGAAGTCAGCATGAAATTAAAATTAATCTGTTTTGTAAATGCATATTATAGATCATTCATGCATGTTTCATTTTTTAAATTTAGTTTTTGACCTCATAATTTTTCACATAATTCAATCTTCCACTGAAAACAACGTACTTCTCCAGTCATTTAGTCCATTTACAGTGAACCAGCACCTTCACAATCAACTGCAAGCTTGCATTCATTTTTGGGTGCAACAGCCACATCTGAAACTCCAGTCAACAACCAATGAATAGAATCAAGTCCCATCATACTTTTTTTTTTCTTTGTTACATGCAGATGTTCACCAAAATATGGGGGAAAAAAATATTGGTTGCTACTTCCGTTTCTTCATGACTTCAATAGCTTAAACAGTTTAATGCTACTGAATAGTGCAAAAATAGCTATATTACAATACTGTAATACCAAATAAATATACACTGAAATATTATAATATAAATACTGCAATATTTAAGAACATTAACATAAAAAACTCCTTACACTACTAAATCTCAGCATATCCATGATAATATTGTTTACATTATTACAAATCACAAACTAGTTGAAAATCAGGCCACTTTTACTTGAAATGGGGTGGGCATTTGGATAACAACAAATCTGGACAAGTCTAATGGCACTTAATATCAAGAAGTGAAAACATAAAATGAAAGCATGTTAAACATGTTTCACAAAATTGACCCTACAAGAGCTAATTTGCTGGAAAAGCAAAGCCTAATGGTGTTCATTTAAAGTAGAACTGTTTCTCTCCCACACAGATTATTAGACTGGTGTCTGCTTTTATCACTAGTGCACTAGATGTAAAAATCAGAATTATTTATTTATTTGCCTCTAGGACTCAAATCTTTTTCTTTTTGATAGTCTGAAAAGAAAAAAAACATGAAAATCAATCATAAGTGGTTTGAAATCTGATTTAACATGGTTTTTAATGCATCTCAGTATAAACTGTCAGATCAGATTTCATGTGGTTTCTCCGTCATTCGCTTTGCAAAGGGATGTTACGTCACGTTGCAACAAGAAGACTTAAAGACATTACAACATTACACACATCACGCTTGCCTTGCTTTTATGCTGTTTTCTACAATGAATGCAATCCATTGCTAAAGTGTCACGCATTCTGAATCTACGCAAGTTTGCATTCCTAAAACCAATTCATTCAACCTAGATAAAATGTCTGCAGTCTGAATAGAAAAAAAAAAAACATCTGATCTGGCCACATATAACTTGCAGGTCTAAAAAAGATTTCCCTGCAATATGAACAAAGCCAAACTTCACTTTGATTATCCTTATTCAAGGGTTTCACGTTGTTGTACACATAAAGTTCCTTTTCTAGAAACAGAAGGCCCTGCTTGAAAATTTGATGTATGAAATTGAAAATCAAAAGCTGGTATTCCACAAATGGACAAGCTATAAAAGGAAAGTAACAAAGTGAGACATTAGTCATCAGTCATTAGGTAAAAACTAGAAAAGCACTACATCGCCCTGCTTAACAAACTAGGATACAAGTCATCAGAAGTGCTCTTTATATGTAGTGAAGAATTCACTTCTGCCATGTCATCTCCACAGAATGAGGCAGACGTCCTGCTGAACACCGCATGTGTGCACAATCAAGCCAAGAGCGAAAGGGATTCAATTCCAAGCAAAGCAACCTTTCCTGGAGTGTAACCATTCATTACAGACATCCCGAGGCAGGGCATGAAAGTGCATCTCTACCCTCTAAGACTCAATTTAAACAGTGGGGGATCTGAAACAGAGCCAGGACATATGGTTGAGTCACCGCTCTCCTGAGCTCCGTAACCTACAGCCGTGCAGTCTATCATAGCAGGTAGAGTGGCAGGCCGCTTCCACATGATTAAGTCACGCATTTCTATGTGCAGTGCTATAAAAAAAAAAACGCAGAATAACTATAATCCATGTGATAGAGCCCAAAATAGCATTCATAACGTTTATCACCTCAAGTGGTCCCTGCCTGCATATGAGAGACGCAGAGATGAAGAAAGGCGAAGTATTGGGCGAGCTGCAAAACAAGACAGAGAGAAAGAAAATCTGTGACAAACGGGATGAGAAATCTTGACTGACAGGCAGTTTACAGATAGAAAAAAAATTACACACTCCACCACTGCTAAACTGGAAAAAAACAGGTGACTGAAGTGTTTGAATCTATCTTAACGGTAAACAGAGAAAATCTCAAATCCCGCACACAGAGTTGATCTGAAACAACTCGCTAAGTTTTGTGATTTTGAGTTGCTGTGAAAGTGGGTGAGAACACGGTGGCATGTTTGAGGATATATGCTCTTCAAATTCTGCCCTCCATCAAGAACAGTGACTATTATATTCCATTGGGATGTCAGAGTCAGCAGGGGTAGCACCTTTGCCAAGGAGAGAAGTGTCAGAAGGATTGGCCGATGCTGGTGAAGGGAACGGGTGCCGGGGTGACAAGCTGTCAGTGTGTCTCACAGTGAGGTGAGCAAAGGGAGAGATGGGTAACCACAGGTAACCAATTTTCTTTTGAGTGATGGATGGGCACAAAGTTCAAAGAATCAGATTACGGAGAGATTTTGTGGTATAAAATGTTTGGAGTAAGGATGTAATGATATTGATATGTAATACTTAGTTTCATATTAAACACAATAAACATTAATCAGTGTTGGTGTAATTCAAGTAAATCATTACAGTAATTGAATCACATTTCCCTTGAAAAGTAAAGTAAGGGATAACATTTTTTTTCTGTAATGTAATTACAGTTACTTCTACTGTAATTGCATTAAATACTCTATAGACTATAGACTCTATAGACATCTGCTGTTTGTTGCTGCCGTGTGTTTTGAGTTTGAGCTCCGTCAAGTTAATTCTTTGTCGTCTAATTTTTTATCTTAAAATCAATTTTATACACCATCATTTTCGTTTCTATAACGTGTGAATATATCCCCCATCGTATTCTACAACAAAAACAATCAGAGCGCCTTGTTATCACTAGTTAAGGTAGAACAATTCTATATAAAACAATAGTGGACTTAACATCAAAATGTAACATCTAATGTTAAAACTTATTGTTAATGTTTAACATTAATGTTAATATTAAAACATTGTTTTATGTAACCTTAGCTTTAAACACTTTGGCCAGGTCAAGAATAATTTATGTAATTTTATATTATTTATTTGAAAGAATTAAGAGATCAGTTTCATCTCTATCCTTGTATTGTTCAACTGGTTGAGATTGATATGGGATTTAGAAAGAAATTAGCAATAAGTAATGCAATACCTTTTAGAGAGAGTAAGATGAAATTAGTAGCCAGTAATTAATTACTTTTTTAGAGTATTTTAACCAACACGGACAATTTATGTCAGATATAAGAAAACTGTATACTATTTTGCCTAAATAAAAAATAAAATAAAATGCTACAAGTGAATTTAGGCATCAAATTATAATGTAGCCTATGATAAATGGATATTCATTTTGAGATTTGCTAAATATTACATTCAACAATAATACATTATTAGTGTTGTTAAAGATTAACTTTAAGTTAGTGTTAGATGATAGCAAAAGTAATCTAAATGTAAAAATAAGAGAAAAGGGCATGGACAATTAAAACTTCCAATAAATGGGCAATATACAAGAAAAGAGTTATTTAATTGTAAAAGTATTTCATTATATTGTTGTTTTTAATGTATTTTTGATCATATAAAAACACCCCTAGTACGCATAAAATAGTTGACTCTCTCAAAAACAGAAAATCTTACAAAACCCAAACTTTTACACAGTGGTGTAAAATGATCACATATAAAACACTCTACACTAAATGGAAAGTTGAGTAAGATTATTACCCTGAATAGGAGGAATAAAAAGTCATGCACCAAAGCATTGCAGACAAAAAGTGCATCCATTATGCAATCACTGTGCACTTTAGTTTTATCACCCCATCATTAAGGGGATGGAAAACACCACCTGAAATGAGAGAGTCGGCTTGTGCCAGCCATATGAGTTTGTTATTAACAAAGCAACACTGTAACCCTCCACCATTTGATCCTGACCCCACAACAGATTTCAAGCACTTCACAGTCCACAGCCTTAACTCCCACAGACTCTAAACACACACTAACACACTATTCAAATTACTGTCCATACAGCCAGACTACTGTAGTCGTAATTGTGCTCAGCACAGTGAGCTGAAAAGGAAGTAGCTAAATGCAGACATGTGCAGTAAAATAATGTAAACTATTTACACAGTAATGGCTGAGGAGAAAGCACTGCAAAAGGCTGAATAATAATAGAGGATAATGTGACACTACAATCAGTGTATCCCACTAAAAGGAAAACATCATATGGTGCAGAAAAGAGTTACTCAGTACAAGACTATTATCATATTATGTGCTAGAACACCAATGAAATCCATACTAATTTATAGAGAGAGAGAAACAAAAAAGATTTTAGTTTTCATACTTGCAGTTAATAGTGGAAGGGGTCATTTGGGTAACATGAGCCACCATAGGCTTTTTTCTTTAAATATATTTTTAAAATATTTTTTTGATGTAAAAATAACCTAAATTACAATCTTAATGGTCAGTCAACTGTGGTGGTTAGCTAGGGCAATACAGAACTGGTGTGCAACAAAGTGGGAGTGCATTAAATAGTGACACAATAACAAAAAAAGAAATTAGTATCACATACAGTAAAGCAGTTGCTACTGCCTCAAACAAGCATCTGTGAATGACTAAACCTGTGAGTCATAAATGCCCAGGAGATGCCAGAGTGATCTTACAATTTACTGGTATATGCTGTAGCAGCTATGGCACATTTACTGTATAGCACATTTTGTTGTATTGCAGAATGTTGTGATGGTAATTTGGTATTATTTTGAGCATAATGCAGTTTTTTGATAATGTATTGGGTGTCATCACAGGCTAATGGAACAATCTGTGGTATAAGGCATGACAACTAAAACTAATAGTGAATAAACAAAAGATAAAACACCTCCAGCTCTCAGCACATATATGGGCACAACCTTGTAAAGCTTAAGGAATTGAGTTCCCTCCAAGTGCCTCTCATTATTCATGTTGCCATATACGAAGCCTTGCAAACATCTGGGAGCTGGGTAGTTGCTTCCTATTTTATGGCACTGAAATTTATGGTACCTGGTAAAAGTTACCACTCCATCTTCTCCTTGCACCACCATATGGTCTCGCTACTCCTGAGTCTGTTCTTACTCCTGGAGCTCTAATACTGCCTGCTGAGAAAAAAACAGTGTGGCCAGAGGCAGCAATAGTGGTGTTTAGATGCACAATAACTTTGATGATGAGAAAAAGGCTTGAGACTGCAAATATCATAAAAATTTAAGACATAAGATTTCTAGTTCAAATAAATTGTGTTCCTTTTAAACTTTCTTTTCATCAAAGAAGAAGAATAGAAGAAGAAACTGTGATTCCACAAAAATATTAGCAGCACAACTGTTTTCAACACTGATAATGATTAGAAATGTTTCTTGAGCACCAAATCAGCATACTCTTAAAAAATTTATTTTCTGAAGTTGTGAACAAAACAAAGATAAACAAATAAAACAAAAAATATATATATAAAACGGTGAGTCATTACATTATGACCAACCTCAGCCTAGAGCGATGAGCATGCTTGGCAAGCGTGCCTGCAGCAGGTGCAGTTCACAGAGCAGTATATACTATATACCACCCAAGGACCGGCTTTCAGCCAGTAGAGTGTTCAGTGTCAGAATGGGAAAAGCTGCTGATTTATCGGAGTTTGATAACGGACAAATTGTGATGGCATGGGCCTGGCGCCTCGGAACGTTGAACTCTGAAACAGTGCACCTTGTGGGTTGTTCATGTGCTGCTGTAGTGAGTACGTATCAAAAGTGGTGCATGGATGGCCAAACGACGAACCGTCTGCCAGTTGTGTGTCGTCCGCAGCATATTGATGCCAGAGGGGAGCGGAGACTGTCGCGCATTGCTCATAGAGACTGCAGTGCGACAAATCACCAGCAGCTACAACAGTGGTGACCAGGGCAATGTGTCACAGCACACAGTTCATTGCACCCTTCTGCATATGGGCCTGTCTAGGTGACCACCCAGCCAGGCCCCCATGCTAACTGCACGCCATCACCAACAACAAATGAAATGGGCCCCAAGATCATGAAGATTGGACCGTGGATGATTGGAAGAAAGTGGCTTGGTCTAACGAATCAAGATTCCTGATGCATGACGTTGTCAGCCGAGTGCGAATGTACTGATTACCAACAAAGGTTATGGCATCCGGATGCACTGTTGGTTGGACACAGGCTGGCGGCGGCGGTGTTATGCTGTGGGCAATGTTTTCTTGGGAGATTTTAGACCCCATTATCCCAATAGCACAATCCCTGACAGCTGTCAGGTATCTGAACATCACTGCGGACCAAGTACACCCATTCTTGGCAACTGTATTCCTTGCCTGTGATGGCCATTACCAACAGGATAATGCACCATGCCATACTGCCAGAATTGTCAAGGAGTGATTTGAGGAACATGATGGTGAATTTCTGTTAATGAATGCCATGGCCTCCAAATTCACCTGACATGATCCCAATCATAAAGCGGGTTTGTGCTACATCACCACCACCCCGCAATGGAACTGGAGGACCTACTGTTGACATTAGGGCCTTTCGCACCACGGGAACCTTTTCATAGTACCAGAACTAATTGTGGACCTACCCACTTTTTGGCGTTTTCGCACCGCCGGAACTGGGTGCGATTTTAGTACCGGACTGCCTTTTTCGAGAACCAAATTAGCTCCTACTCCGGAGCAGGGTCTAACCAGCACTATTAATTGAGAGACTACAGGAATCATGTGTACTCTTGTACTCAAAATTCATTGCTTTATAAATATACACAAATTTTAACCTAAACTTGTTACTTGTATGGGGTTCAGTTCTTTTGCACTCTTGACTGTGTGCTCTTTTTGTGTGTCACTGTTTTACGTAGAGGAATTGTTACAAAAAAACACATTAGCCAATTGCTGCATTAATGTGTGTCAGCTTGTGTGTGTTTGCTTGTGTGCGCACCAACAGCACCGATCAATTTCTGTCAGAGAGCTTTTTAAACATGCACAGACACCAACTAATTAAACATACAGCTGTGCTTATCAGGGATTTCAAGGCCGCTGGGTTCATGAGCTCAGCTCCTGTTTAACTGTCCATTTTTATGCATTTCTGGCATTTCAGGCATTAATTTACAGCACAGTCATCAGAGGTAATCAGGCCTTATTACGGCCGGAAAGAGGTTTATCTCCTCAGCCCTTAATCCTGATTCACTTCACCTGCCTCCACAATTCTTAGTTTTTTTACAACAAAGGCATTAAATTTACCCCATTTAAATAACTTCCCCATATTGCTTTACACGCATATAGACTATCTGAGAGCTTTTAAGCTGCATTTCACGCCGTCGCAGCCTTCAAAAGGGCGAGCGACTAGGCCATTGCGATGACATGAGATGTGAGGGACGGGTGGGTTGCTGAGCCGCTTGATTTGATTTGGGGAGATGATACTACACCCAGGAAGTGCAGGGGAAGGGTTGAATCAACATGCATGTAGTAATTAGGCCCCATTTAAAAAAAAGAACTTCAGAGGGAGGAAGGTTATAAAATGTTAATGAGACTTCAACCCCGGCTCTCCCTGAGCATGTGCATCTCTGTATGTGTGTAGCATCCGGGTCAGTGCAAATGGAGCCAGCCATGCACGTCACACCAAACGAAAACTAAAAAACTCATTCTCATTCATTTCTTAAGCATTTCACACAGTGCGAACCTGAACAGCATTTTGAGATGAAAACGCTGCAGGTAATGTTGTTCAGTATGTGCTCTGGATCACTGTTCCTGTATGGTAATTTATTGGCAGTGATAGCTCCCCACAGACAGTCTGCCTCCTTCAGGGGGCAGGCAGGGGCACTAATGGAGGCGGGTGCAAGCCTGATCAATATGAGGATGGCAAGCGGCCCAGCCTCACAGCTGTTGCCAGGCGAAAAGGCTCCAGTAATGGAGCTCTGTTAGACAACACTAACGGAAGGTACGGAATCGTCTTTATATCCTGATGCTCTCAACTGTTCCACCTTGTGACCTGAAATGTAGGAATATGAAAACCATTGGAGCAGAATGCCCCACGTCCCGATGCTTCTACCATCAGCGCCTGATTACGTCCACCTAAACCACACCAACCTCCTACGTCCAAACCTCTAACCCTAATCATGCTCAGTTTAAAGGTTCTGGAAAAACAATGTCCTTTCACAGACAGAAAAAATGTGCACAAATTGTACCTTTATTTTGTCAGTGGCAGTACACTCAAAGGCAGTTGTCCGTGAAGAATTATAAGTTGTCCACGAGTTGATCTGTTGAAAAATAAAATAAAATAACATTTTGGTTATAATTAAGTAATATATTTTAGTTATAATTAAGTAATTTTAGTAGTAATTAGTTGTTAAAATTATAGATATGTTTGAGTTATGAGTTGATTATTTGTAATATACAATTGAGAAGAAACATGTTTATTCAATTATCATTTGCTTTTAGAGGAGCCCATGAATGGAAAAGACTTCCAACAGATCTAATAAGCCATGGTTATTTCTCTAGAAAATTAAAAATGTGGTTGTTGTCAAAAAAAAAAAAAACATTTATAGGGATCCTGGTTTAATAATTTTGTAATTATGTATTGATTTTGTTTTGTTTTCATTTTTTTCATCAACCTGCCCAGGTTGAAAACTAGATGAAAACTAGATATTTTGGCTAAATCTGGCACATTTTACTCTGATTCTACGTAATATTAAAGTGTATTGTCCCTGATTAAATAAATTAATTAAAAAGAGCAACATTCAGTGAATTATCTAAAAATCAATTCCAGTCATTTAGTGAATTTAATTGACTAATAGTGTTTTCTGTTGCTACCAAACAGCAGGATCACTTAGGTTCATTAAAGTCTAGTTAATTTCAAAGAAATAATCATTTAAAAAAATCTGGAAAAATTATGAATTGGTAGCTCAAGACAGGATTGATAAAGGACGCTAAATGAAACCCTTGGAAATACACACAAGGTGCAACAGATGGAAAGTAAAGCGATTTGCCTCCAGGACATGGAACAAACACAGAAACTCATGAGTGAACATGTGAACAACAAACATGCTATTTGACAAGTGTAAATAGCATAAAATAATAAAATAGTCTCAAATAGCAAGATAGGAAAGATTTATACTCTACATTTTAAAATGTTTAAAATTATTTTCATTTTGCTTTACTGCTTAAGTGGCCCACCACCAAAAAAGTTTGAGAACCACTGATCAAAGGTACACTTTTCTACCTTATCTATCATCATATTAGCATGTTAAGAGACAGACATGCACCCTTTAGGTGTGGATAAGGCACAAATGTATACTTTTCAGGGTTCTGCCTAAGTGACAGATGTTCCACATTTTTTTCTGACAGGGTTTAGTACCCGATACCCAGCGCTATCAGTATGAATCAGACAGAAGAAAGAGAGGTTGAATGTGTGTGCATTGTCTCTACAGAAGTAATCAGCGAAACAGGATGAGTAGTGGACTCCGGCGGGACAGTCGTACGATACACCCTCCTCACCCTCCAACCCCGTGCAGATGAATGGCCACCACACTCTGCCAGCAATTGGATTATATGGAGAGCTTTCTCCTCAATGAGTGCTTTGGTAATGCAATCTGCTCACACTGCCCACTGCGAAGATGAGCAGAGCGAGCAAAATTCCGTGGCCCTCTCTGAGGTGACGGATGACTTTGATAGCATAGTGCCTTTGGAGACAGGCAATCCCTCACATGACAGCAGGGTAAGTGATATAGAATGGCATGTATATTTTCTCAAGCACTGACACGGCTCCTTGCCACATTAAGGCTGGAGCTCTATAAACCCTTGAGATCCATCTCTCCCCTGAAAGCCAGACATTTATTAAGTTACTGTACAGTTTTGTGATGCTAGTGATTTATGGTTCCAATTTGTCATTTATCTACATGTGGAAATAGGTAGCCAAAATGCTCTCAGGTATTTAACAGCTCAATAACACCGTAGACAAACCATATGAAAAAAACTGGCCATTTGTGGTTCTTACAAAACTCTTATTTAAAGACATGAACCATGTACTTTAGAGCTCATGCTAACAAACCTAAAAACAGTAGCCTGAAAGGTGCCTAGCTCAAGTTTGGTGTCTGACACTCAAACTAGAAAAAAAAAAAGTCACCAATAGCATAATCAACTTCTGCTTTTGAAGCATGTGGTCATGTTGAGTCAAATGCATAACTTGTTTTTAATTTATTTATTATTATTAATTTATTTTTTAATTAGATTTTTTCACTTGATTTCACTAATTAGATTTTTGTGAATTTTCCTGCAGAACCTACTTTTTCAAACTCCTCCGAAAAAAATTGTTCATCAAATATTGACCATGATGGCCAAAAGCTGTTAAAAGCTTTTTTTTATGAGGCCAAACCATTCTTGCATAGCACATCAACGAATTTGATAAAGGTAACGCCAAACAGGAAGTGAAACAGTATTGTCCAACCCAATCTCATGGCAATTCATATTTGACAAGGTGGCTAATTCGTACGAATATCGTATGACCTCACTTGTACGAATTCATACAATTTGTGAAAATTAATTTGCATTTTACGAGGTGGCAAATTTGTAGGAATTCGTACAAAGGACCACAACTAACCCCACCCCTAAACTTAACCATCACAGAAATCATACAAAATCATACGATTGAGGTCGTGTGAATTCGTACGAATTAGCTACCTCGTAAAATACGTACTAATTGTCCGTGAGATAGCATTGGCATCATCTCAATGCTTTCAACTATGGAAAAGAAATGTGGTATATGTCATCATTACCATGACCTGAAGGTTCCTGAGCAGTTTAGGGACAGCACCACCTACTAGTTATAACATTTACTAAGGATTTTTTTCTCGGTTTATGGAATATTCTTTCAATTTAGCTCAGGTCATCTTCAGACCACACTGACAAAAGTTAATAAGTTTTAAACCATTCTCGTTTTAACACATTTTGACAGTTGACGTCAAACAAAATCTAAGGGTGTATCTTGACACCACTTCGGTGTAACAGTGTCATTGTAACATGCAATAAAAAAACATAAATATAGTGACTGAGCTATTGGTCAAACGTCAAAATAAGTAATTTTATAATATAATACATTTTACTAAAATCATAATTAGACAGAACTGTTGCTTTCATGCCCAGACCCTTAATTGCCTTAATTTTAACACAAGAAATACTGAAAGATTTGTTGATTAAAAAAATGACTACTAGCTGATGTAACATTTTAAAATGTGTTTTGCAGCATTTCCCATAAAATACATTCAAATAATTCATCAAAAATGGCCCCATACACAGCCACACAATGTGAAAACATGTTACACCTAATTAACCTCTAATTAAGTCAGAAATATTAATTATGAATAATGAATATGAATCTGTGACTAGCCATCCATCCAGGGTCTTTCCATGTCTATGGCTCAAGTTGGAAAATAGATGGATAGATAAATGGAATATACATTTTATTTTAGAGGAATATTGGTGAAATGTTGTAAACCAAGTGCACATTGCATTCTCCTCACAAACCGCCATTTGGGAAACTTGGGGTTATACCAAAAAAGTAATTTTTAGGTTAGAAATAGGTAGAAATAGCTCCGTAAGATAACAACTTCATATTTTCACAAATATTCACTCATTCTAGAACCACCCATGACCACCTTTGTCTTTCCATGCAATCTTCTGAAGGGCAATAATGACTATTCACTCTGATTTATCACACCACAAAAATGTCTCACAGAGGAGATGAGGAGAGGAGGTCTGCAGTTGTGACTTCTCCATCAACTCTTGTCCACGCTTCTTTCTGTCGCACTGGGACCAGCCTGCCCTTGCATGGTCATTTTCCCACTAATGTAACAGACATCCTGACATCCTATGTAGAATACTGAGAGACTGAGGGCTTTAGTGAATGAGAACTTATTCATTCTCCTAAGAAACTCTGGCACATCTTCCACTCCAGCAGCAGCAGATAATACGCCATATCTCATTCTGCATCAAATCCCTTCATGTGTCAAAACTACACAATATTAATGGATTCTCCTATCAAATAATCATCTCTCTGTGCTTTTTTTTTTCTTTCTCCCTAAATGAATATGATTGAATATAAAGGTGTCTGACAGCGTGGCTACAAATCTTCCTCAGAGAACAGGAGTAGAAGGACATGGCCTGATTACTATCTGCATCTGGCATCCAGCTGTGTGGTGGGCAGGTAGAGACCTTTTATCACCCGACGGGAGGTCCAAGTTGACCTTGATTTCTTTGCAGAGTGACAAGAGGGAACTGTGCTGCATCAAGAGTTGAAATAAAAGCCTCACTCTACAAGTAACATAACTGCCCCAGAACTGTTTACATACTCTATATTTAGTCAATGCTTAGAAAAAGACATGTACGCTTCCTCAAATATTAACTTTCCTGTAGGGCAAAAAATAAAATACTGTAAGTCTGGGTCTGTGCATCTCTCAACAGTGTTTAACAGCGGAGTCTCTATTAATAGCGAAACTATAAGTTTACCTGCTTCAAGAACAGTGACGTTATTACCTCCATACGTAAGGGATAATGTACATCCAGCCGGTTGTTATCTCAGAATAAACCCCGACAGGGTGATCAGGCTTGTATCAGCCTGAACGGGTTTATTTTGAGATAACAACCGGCTGGATGTACATTATCCCACTTATTACACGGCTACTTGCCACATAAGTAAATAATTAGACACGAAATATTGATTTGAGTTGAAATATTTGAACACAAAGCTTCTGTGAAGACAGCAGTGGCGAGAAAGCGGCAAATTCAAACTAGACGAACATTTAAGGGAAACGGTGCAGTCAAACCACTTATTACACCACATTTCACCACAAAAATAATTAAGGCAATAAAAGAATTAAGATGAACATTTTTAAAACCTTACCAGTTTGTTAGTTCTCTTATAATCCATTACAGCGTACAAAACAATCGTAGAAAAATGGCAGCAGCTGCATTTGTATGAAACGAGAGCGAGTCCGCGATACCCGGATGACATAATTAAATAATTGTACACCCCTTTGAATTGAGTTTTAATATTTTATTAGCTAAACAAACGCAAAGCTTCCACCAAGAAAAAATAGTTCAAGCAAGAGTACAGCGCCGACTGCTGTTACCCGGATGAGCCTGTGTTATTAGCTTTTACCGGTTGTTATCGAGGGATATATATATATATATATATACAAATATGCAAAGATTATTGAACTATGATCTCAGTTTTTTACTTTAAAAATATACTGTATATGTTTAATTCAATGTGTTACTTGCCATTCTTTTAAATTATTTGTGAAATTTAATAGCAATCCTAAGTGAAAATTGTTTCTAAACCAATTTTGTTCAGTGTATTTTTCTTCTTTCAGTGTTTCTTTTTCTTCTTTTTCTTTGTCTCTTGAAGTTCATTTACAACAGTTCATTTCCTTACAGTTTACTTTTACAGTTTCTACAGTTTACAACACATTTTTTTTTTTCTCCATATATACACCAGTCCCAGAACGCACAGCTCAGCGGGAGACCAGTCCAGACATCAGTGGAGTAAAGTCATTACATCACAGTGTTTTGGTCATGTTGCGTCCTCTCTTTCACTGGCGCTCATTATAATACAAGACTGTTTTAACATATACCTGTACATGCATGTCAGTATAGGACAATCTCTCAGTATAGGACATCTCTTTCTTTCCTCATCCCTCTCTCACCCCCTCATTCTTAACTCTAGTGTCCCCAGTGGGGCCTCTGTCACTAGAAAAGCCCTGTTATTTTGTTGTATGACATCCCCTTAAGCGAGATTTCACAGTCTGTCCCTGAGTATCGACAACAGACCTCTGTCTAGCCCGGACGCTGTCCCGCAGGTAATCCCATATTGTTTTTCTTCTGAGCTTGATGCACACAGATGCTAAAAAACTCCTCGAAGAATGTGCGTAATTAAAAGTGCATGTGATCATGTGGTCCTGCTCACTGTTTTTTTTTTTTTCACTTGCCTCTGGCCACACTTCATCCCCCTAGCTTTTCAGCTGCTGGTTGGTCGCAGCCAATTCAGCATGTATCTGCTTGGGGCCACAACAGGATTCCAGTAACAACACATCTCAGATCAATAGAGACATCCATAAGACACAAGCTGACAATAACATGACTGGTAGCAGCACAACTAGTTCAGCATGGTGGGGGGAAAAAACAACAACAACTGGATGAGCATAAATAAAACAGAGGCTCCCTTCTGCACAGACTGATTTGTAATTATGTTGAAAACAAAGCATTTTTTTGTGCTTCATTCCCTTTCTTTGTGTATTCATCAATATCAAATGGGACTGTGCTAATTGCCATTTTCCTCTCTATTTGAATTCTGTTTAGTGTAAAAAAATTAACAAAAGCAATATGAGTGTTCTTTCTAATCACACAGTGGTTTATTGAGCATGTTTGCATGTAAAATATTATGCCAATTATGCTTAATAACATGTCAATGTGCAAAGTCATGTAAACCCTTTAAACAAGCATATTTTTGTCAAAACTAGTGAAAAACTGAGTATAACTGGGTTTCAAAACAAATGTACCAATTCAATTCTCATTCACAAGCTCTCATTTTTTATTCAGTTCCTGATTCAATATGGATACATTTCAATTATAAAATGGGAAACAGTTTATAATAACTTTAATAACGTTATGTGTCCAATCAAAAGTGACAGCGCATTTTAAGTTCTTTTCTCTGTCATCTGGAAAATATGAAAGTGCTCCCGCCGGCGCCTTTGCTGGCCCCAGGCGGTTAAGAAATCAGTAACAAACTTTTTTTTTTCTTTTTTACATTTACAAATGACGTGAAAAAAATAGCTTAATTAGTCATTTTAAGCACTTCATAAACTATTCATTTAAAGATAGTATTCATTAACTCTCAGTCTGTAAAGGTCATATATATTTGGCCTTTGTTTGTCGTGTAGACTTCTATTATTTTCACACATTAAAAAATCATGAATTAATTATTTGTTCATGTTTTGCAGTACCCAATCTAAAGTGCAAACTATTCATCAAATGTAAATGTTTATTAATGTTTACTAATCATTAGTACCTTCATGTGCACTCACCTCAAAGGCAAAATGTCCTAAATGACCCGAATTCACCCTATTTACACATCTTTACAAATCATTTATTAATCATTTGTTCATGTTTTTGCAGTACCCAATCTAAAGTAGAACTATTTATAATTTGTAAATGTTTATAAACATTTACTAATCTTTTAGTATCTTTATGGGCATTGGACTTTTACCTGCTGTAACAACGTTTGTAAAGGGTGGTTAGTTAAGTTTATCTAAATGATTGCTAAAGACATACTACAATTTGGGTGCAAAATATTTTTTTATTGCCTCAATATTGCCCAAGTTTATTAGTGAACATTAGCAAGCAAATTATCTCATGTTTTTTTAGCTATTTGAATATATATTAACTAATGAGCCATTAAGCATTATATAATGTGTGTTTATGATTTAATAATTAAAAATTTATAAAGTGTAAACAATGGACTGGTTCACAAGAGTCATTCACGCTGTATTCAGAAACTAAAAATAGGCGCAGAATAGAAGAACAATAGGATTTTAAGACTCAATACTAGTACGTTCATATGAAGATTTATATTTTGATCCAGCCCTAAATTTGACTGATTTCAAAACCAGATTTGAATGCATTTGTTATCAAATATAACGAGTTGATTCTTGATACATTTACACACAATATAAAATGTACACTTAAAACACTCAACTCAAGTTTAAATACAAAGTCTCTTCCAAATTTTGGGATCGGTAATTTTTTTTAATGTTTTTGAAAGAAGTCACTTATACTTATATATTTGTATATACTTATATATTTGTTTGATCAAAAAAAATACAGTAAAAACAGTAATATTGTGAGATATTATTTCAATCAGAAACAACTTTTTTTTGTTTTTAAATATATCTTAAAATGTAATTTGTTCCTGTCAAGGCAAAGCTAAATTTCAGTGCCACGTAATCCTTCAGAAATAATTCTTATATGCTGATGTGATGCTCAAATAACATTATTTTCGATGTTGAAAACAGTTGTGCTGTTCAATATTTTTGTGTAAAAGATTTTTTTCAGGATTCTTAGAGATTTAAAACAGAGAGCAACAGAGGAAATCAAACATGAGAACATTTGAAGAGTTCAGATGCAAAAGTCTCTAAGTGCCGTCTGAAATTTTCTTCTAAAATTTGCATTTTTATCAGGCTCCTATGTTTAGGTTCAGTCATTTTACTTTAATGGCAATGTATAGGTCCTTTTCTATGCCATTAAAGTGAAATAAATGAACATAAATACAGGAGCCTGATAAAAATGCTCATTTTAGATGCAAATTTCAGATGACACTTAGAGGCTTTTGCATCAGAACTCTTCATTTATAATTAGGGCAAGCCACACCATATGCCCTTTACGATCTCTTGAGCCTCACTATAAGAATCAAATGGTTGCAAATGGTTAAATGCTCTTATAATACAAGTCAGAGTGTTTGATGGCAGAGTGATAGGAGAAGTGAGAGGGACTGTTCTTCGGCTTTAAGGGTCTTATCATGTTGTCACCTGGCAGGTAAACACTGACAGACTGGTGGATTGGGCTCTCCAACTCAGAGATAACATTTCTCGTTCTCTGGTCTAGCACCGGATCTCATTTTCTTCCACAGGACTAAGGTTCAGTCATTCGCTCAAACAATGCACACAGGACACGATAGAATCTGAGAGGCTGCAGCTTCCTGCCTGGATGTATATCATGCAGAGGAGATAAGAGAAAATCCAGGAGAGTGAGGAAGATGTAGAGACTCGACTAAATGTGGGGAATTTGTCAGACAGAAGACCGTCTTGGTGGATGCGAACAGAGGTTTGAGGGTGAAATAAAGGATAGGAATATTTTTGTGAGTGTTTGGATTCTACAATGAATCAATTCCACTGTTACAAAGCATTCACAAATACACAGCACTCAAACCAGATGATCTATAGTATGAATGCACAAAGTAGTAGTCTGTAATAGAGTATTTGCCAAGTCAAAACTACATGACATTGACAAACTAATTCAAGCATCTAACAGCACTTATTATAACACACAAGTGCAAAATGAAAGCTCATTATCAACCATTTCAAATGCTTATTCTGTATTAGATACATTCACTAGCTATATCCTAAAGCTGTGGGGACAAAACAACAATCTCACAGCAAGTTTTGGTGAATTGGTGACTAATTAATATGCATTCATATGATCTAATTCGTACGATCTGCTTCCACCTCACTGACAGTTAGATTTAGGGGTGGAGAACTGTGCTTTTTCCAAAAACTTTTAAGTTTTAGTACAGCTCGCATAGTACAAATTCATACAAAATCCCCAACTTGTACAATACTTACATTCTCTCATAAAATCAAGGAAAATTGCCTATGGCAAAACGTGATGTGAACATCCTCACTGTAAATGACAGCAGTGATCTTAAAGATACCTCATTATTAATTTATCGTGGATCCTTAGAACACACAAAATTACTGAATCCACTTGCCAATATTTCTGTTTCAAACGCAGTGCTGCTCTAGACTCACACATTTGCTGATTGAATTTGATGGAGCTGTCTGCATAATAGCATTAGCATTACAGAGGAAAATGTTCATCATCATAATGCAATTTGTAACATATTTTCTCGAACGCGGCTGGATTTCCGGCGGGATCGATAGATAAGCTGCTCACAGCAGTCAACCTCGGCCTCAGCATGAGTTAAGGGCACAGAAACGGACAAGGTGACACGGCCCAGGGGAAGCAGAGGCTAAAAGGGCTGTGTAATACACTGAGAAACAATGAGTTTGCAGTAGCAGCACAGAACCGGGGCTCTTTTTCTCAAGAAAATAAGAAACTGTACGGTCAAGGCTTAACCCGAAGCCCAATCTATAAGTGTAAGAAATGCTCCAGCTAGTACTATTCGCTTTAAACAGCTTGCAGAGAGAAATCAGCATTCCCCTGCTTAGCTCAGACACAATTTTAGTCATAGTTTGAGCTCTCTTTTCTTGGCGCGTGGCAGGGCCGTTCCCTCTGGAGGCCGACTAACAAGAGCGTGAGAGGGGACGACACAAATTCATCTCAGCCTTGGATGGAGAACGTGGCAACGACAGAGTTCTGTCAATTTGCGCTGCCAGTCCCCGAGGGCAAAGCTATGCTTCTCTTCCTCTCTTTTCTTCTCTCACTCGCTCCTCACAACCCAGATCTCTCCTCCCTTGCCCGAAAACCCTCTGCCAGCCCTCCAGGGAGCAGCTGAGCCCCTGCTCCACAGCTTCCTCAATCTCTGCCATCTCTTTCGTTCTCTCTCGTTCCTCTCAACAGGCTTCAAACAACTCTCAGCTCCCCTTTTGTTTGTCTCTTCCTTCTGCAAGGCCAATCGGGAGGTTTTCACAACTTCCATCTCCCAGAAGTTATGCTGGAAACATCAGCGCTGCGCAGAGGAGGATGGGAGAGGGGAGGCGGCAGAGGGTTGGGAAGGAGTGAGGGATCATGGGAAGACATGCAGCGCAAAGAGACATGAGGTGTGGAGGCGGAATGCAGTTTGGAAACGTTCTGCCGATGAACAGTAAGGAAAGTTGCAGTGGCTGTGGGTAGTTTGCCACGTTTTTTCTCACGAATTACCTCTCATTACTGTCTGCTAGTGTGTGTGTGTGTGTGTGTGTGTAGATCCTTCAGAACAGGCAGGGGCCTCCAAGGTTCACTAAACTGAAAAGACAGAAGAAGCAACTGAGACACACAAGCAGATGTGCAGCCCAGAATAATTAGGCTACACGGCGTCTTCAATGGAATCTGACTTAAATTTGGCCACTCGCCCTTGAGGCTGAGCAACTGCGCTGATCTCTCGCTGTCTCAATTAATTTGCCCTACCTCATTCACTTTCTGTGCAGAAGATGATCCATCGATGTCTAACATTCTGCTGTAAGAGTTATAAATACCCATGTTGCATGCATGCAGCTCTTAGCTATGTTAACTAACCAAACTACATCAGGGATCATTTCTTGAATCTGTCTGACACATCATCAGTGTTGGGGTATTACAAGCAGGGCTGTCAATTAAATTCATTAATTAAAAAAAACATGATTAAATAAATGTATGCAATTAATCATGCTTAATACGTTCTAGCTAGATGATATGCAACAAAATAACACGGAGGTCCTGAGACCCATTTTTAAAGATATATATATTTTTACTTGACAAAAATGTGGCATGGTGCAAGATGCTACACAACAGCCAAAGGTGTCAATCTGCATGCGTACATAGACTAGCATTGAAAAAAAATGTTATGCAAGAACGCATCTTCTATGAAAAAATGCTGTCTCAGACAGCTTGACAGACATGTCAAAACACAGTATAGGAATAAAATAAAAATATATACTTTCTTCTACAGCCACTTTGCATAATGTTTATTTAATGACTTAGTGATCTGACACACATCTTGTAAAAAGGGGCATAATAGGTCACCTTTAAAATAATAATATTAATATAATTTAAGAACTGTCTCTTTAAACTTTTTAAATAAATTACAAATTTGAATTTTATTGGACAAGGACATTACATTGGAATTTTAACTGGCATTCTCAATCCAATTCTGAACAATTCATAATCCTTCTGTACAGTTTATATTGCCGTATGTGCTGTGTGATTTTTTTTTTTTTTTAAATGACAGAAACAGAAGCAAATTTTTTATATAAAATCAGTACTTTAAAAACAAAGAGTGCAGATCTTGAGGCCAAAAGAATCTTGCTTTGTGGCCCCTGAGCTTTCCAAAGTAGTCCTGGTTAACACTGTCATCATTTCAAAATACGACTCTGTGCTTTCATATCCCAGCATGCTGTGTGCCTACATAGCTGCTGGATGTCTCTTCTTCAATATCCAAAGCATGTATGAGTGGATTAAATCAGTGTTTCCCAACCTTTTTTTAGTCGCGGCACCCTTTGGAAATTTTAACAAACTTGTGGCACCCTACAAAAAAGTACTCATTAGCTAACAGAGTCAGGGCGTTCAATGCAGACAGATCTTTCAGAGAATCGGCCGAGCTCCTCATGAGTATCATTTGAGCACCAGACAGGGGTAAGATAAAACCAGCAAACAACCCTTGATTTCTTTCACCCTGGGATGCTTTTCTAAATCCTCAGGATGCACTGATATGACATAGATGTTTCTAATATGGGTTTGAGGCCAAAAGAAATCTGACTGTGGCAAAGCTTGTGACCGCCCTACTGAGGATATTATCTAATCACTTGGATGCATTTTTTCTTCTACCTTCACACTCCATTTACAGTAATGCTTCCCCCAGAAAGCCTCAGAGCAAAGGACAGTGCTTAACCACAAGAACATTCTTCTCACTATGGCCTGAAACCTTCCACTCTGCAGTGTTAGGTGGACATTCAGAGAAAGATAAAAATCTGACATTTTGAGGACAGAGCAAAGACCACAGAGTTCCCTACTGTCACAAGGGTACTGCTTCAAATGTTGCCAAGGCTTTGATTTCATACATGAATTAGGCTCAGTGTTATTAGGCTGAACCACAGACTGGACTTGTAACAATGTGCTCTATGACAGACCTTTGCAACTTAACCTGTGCACATACATGCACGCACGCTCTCATTCTCTGCCACTGACGCAAAGGGCAGGTTTGAGAGATCTGACATTTAAAAACTAACAGCGCAATGCTAAGCCTGGATTGTTAACCTCTGAATCAATTAAACACATCACTGTTCAGTTTGTGGCCAGTCCACTTGTGTGTCCATCTGGAGATATATAAGTAATAGGAGTTAATGACTGGTTAATTTCATATAAAATAAATATTAATTAAAGTACAATTCTATTAGAAGTAACAACTGTTGTCATAATTGCTTTCAATTAAATTTTACTTAAAGGGGTAGTTCACAAGGAGGAAAAAAAAGTTCTGTCATTTACTCATCCTCATGCAGTTTCAAACCGTATGACTCATCTGTGGAACACAAAAGGAAATGTTTACATTTAATACTTAATTTATGCATTTGGCAAGTTCAGGGATACATTTTATCAGTTCCTTGGTGTAGCGTCTGGACCAATCAAAAACACAATTTTTCATTTGATTTAACAAGGAATCAAACCCATGACCTTGACGTTGCTAGCATCATGCTCTTTAAAGTTTAAGGTACAGAAACAATGTTTAGGAGGATATTTCTTCTAAAAATAACAAACAAGCACCATAAAAGCACCCAAAAAGTAGGACATTTGACTTACAAGTCTACCAAATCTAGTGTGCACATTCTGCCTAAAGTCTCCTCTAGTGTTCCACAAATTAAATATAGGTCATATAGGTTTGAAACAACATGATGACGTGACTAATTGACAGCAATTTTCATTTTTGGCTGAGCTATCCCTTTAAAACTGAGTTTGCATTCACGTCGTATCTGGATATGGGCTATCACTCATCTCTGTAATAACTTAAAGGTCCAATGTATGGAGGTTTTGCCCTCTGGAGATGATGCTTATTCTTATTCTCATGCCATCCCTGAAGTACGCCTAGAGCAGGAAGTCACTGGATCCATCAGCCCAGCGTTAATTACAGCTGCCCCGCCACCCAACTCCCAACAGAACAGCAGCAAAATAATTACCACAGGCACCACAAGTCCTCCAGTCCATCGCATTAAAGCGATATCTGAGACTCCATTGGTCTTCAAGCCATCCAATCACTCCTCTTCAAAACCTTCCCTTTGGATAGGGGAAGGGGAATGGGACTTGGCAGTGCCTCAAGTGATGTTACCATTGCTTGTGCCAAATGGTCGTGTAATTAAATTTCCCATTTTGCTCAAATAGCAAGGACAGCCTCCTCCCAGCTCCATTTGAGGCACTAATGTATGTTTTATACTGAATATGCATCCCCAGCCCATTATTGTTGGTGGACACACATTCCTTTTGTTTCTAAGTGGCGGTAGGCACATTCAGGTCCCTCTTATCAGCAGTGATTGCCATTTAATATCCACATGATGGATGGGGAACATTAGCATAGATCCACACCCTCCCTTTTAGCATGAGGCAATCAGAGACGCATATCACAGATCTAGAACAAAGACAGTGGTGTCATGCAGAGTCTCTTGAAGCAAGTACCTCCATGAAGTCCATCTGTGAAAGGAGCTCCAGTGGAACACTTGCATCTGTACTAATCCAGCTTTGGCTGAACGGCATTTTACAGTCATTGTTTTCTGTCTGCCCCCGTTCACAGAGGATGTCAAGTGTATTGGGTTTCATCATATGAATCGGGCAGATTACAGGGAACACCAATTCTGTGGCACACTTGAAAAGGATTACGGGTTGAGGAGCGTGTGGTAGGGGGCTCTAGCGGCTCCTTGGATTCGGTGGGACTTGCTAATCCTTTTAAATCAGTTCTGTTAATCCCTCTTTCACTCTCCTACCCACTGCTTCTGCACCAACACACACACACACACACACACACCCACAGCCTTCCTTTGTACCCCCAGTGATTGTCC
This sequence comes from Sinocyclocheilus rhinocerous, assembly GCF_001515625.1. NCBI lineage: Eukaryota > Metazoa > Chordata > Actinopteri > Cypriniformes > Cyprinidae > Sinocyclocheilus > Sinocyclocheilus rhinocerous. The sequence goes on from NW_015628913.1 coordinate 393,759, forward strand.
AAGTGCAGCATTATTTGGTTAATTATCTCATTTTAGCATCCTCCATTAGCACTACACTAAGGGAAGTTCCACCAAACCTCAACGACGAGTGTTGACAGCACAGGCAGCATCAGATTGCATTTGAGCTCATCAATATATGCACATGGTGGGACCCTCATGGACATTAAACAGGGGAAAACACATTATGAATTAGTTAGATTCACTTGCTAATTTGCTAACAGCTTTTTTCATATTGCAATCTCACCATATCTATTCCACCAGCTCATTTTCCTCCCTGTTTTAAGTTCCAGAGGGAAAAACAACATGTAACCTTATATAAATAAAAGAACACTGACTTTATCTAAGAGGTCAAGGACTGCAAGCAAAAACAAAACATGCTATGTGATCAAAGCAATCTGATTCACAAATAAAATACTCTTACAAACCTGTGCTATTAATGAATAGTTTAAAATACAAATTTCCAGTTGAAATCAATGCCTACCGTTTGCTCTTCATCAGCAACAGATTCTTTTATTCAGTAAAATATAAACAATTACCGGGTACCGCAAACCCAATATGTAGACTCTGCATGGTTCTTGGTTTTGAAAGCTGTTCTCGCTGATGACGACTCAATCCACTTCCCATAGGCATGTATTTCTGCATTAACTCATATCCAGAAGCATCATCCGCTTCATGCGCCTGGACTTGATGAATACACAAGAAAACATCTGTTTGCTGAGCTGTGAACAAAGAAGTTGAAATGGCCACACCATTTTCGTACTAATGGAATCCCTTGGCCCAGCGGGCCCACTCAGTGGAGCTCTTCCCACTCATTACACTGCTGGACTGAAGATAAACTGTGTACATGGCTGCAGATCATTAGGCCTCAGATGGTTTCTTGTGATGGTAAGGGAGGTCCAGAATCTCCAAAAGGTAAAAAAAAAAATCAAGCACAAGATGAAGGTAAAGTGCAGGAATCGTGGGTAAAGAGAGGTGAGGTGTACTGTAAGGTTCTTATTATGGATATTAAAAAATAAAGTAAAAAAGCAAGGTCAAGTCACTATGAATACCCAGATGGTGTATTAAAATAAAAAAAGTGTGGAATGCTGGTCACTATGCACTCAGCAGTAACATCATTCCCAACGTACCTGTAGGGGAGGGTCTAAAACTGCTAAAGCTCACATCATGAACGTTTAAAACACAATTTCCTTTCTGAAATGTGTATACTTTATTCAGTCACCTGTCTGTGGATAAAGTATTTAACAGTCCATAATCATTATGTTAATGTATACATCCATCAATGAATAATCTAATCTAAGTCTCACATACCAAAATTCAGTCTGTGAGGCTGAAATAAACCATTACTTATTTATATATGTGGTCTATTATAAATTATCTGAAATTGAGAACTTAAATTTTAAAGTACACCAATTCAAGCAGTAAACACTTATATACTAAACATTAAATTTGTTGAATGTAAAATAAAATATTTATTGCAATTCATGGCCATAAATGCATAATGGCTTATTTAGGTACTGATTAATGTCAGTTTTTTTTTTATATTGCACAATGAAAGAAAAGAAAAAACAACAGCATAAAGCGACTTCATGTGACTGTAGGTCACATAAGCATCAGTATCATGTAAAAGCAGCAGTGTTGAGTGTTGGGCACTCAACATAAATGTTAGGCACTGTGCGAACAAAATTACCCACTGAGTTCAGTGCAGGTTACCAGCTGCATAGACAGCACTTACTATTCGCCTTTTTATATGCTCATGTCAGTTGTGATTAACCTCCGCTAAATAGGTCTAATTACCACAAATTTCCATGGCTACACAGAGACGCTTTTAATTTAAGACTGGGTCAGATGGGACATTGAAATGGCTCAAAGGATGAATCTTGTTCTCAATGCTAGCCGTAAAGTCTCACAGTATAAGTTTAAAGAAAACGTATTATAGTCACTGACTTGTGCAACCCATCTGTTTTGCATTCTCTGATGACATATCTTTGTCTTTGGGAGCAAAATGACATGCGGGGGAGAGGAAATTCAGAGATTAGGCCAATAAATATTTCACATTATATTACCAAAACTTAGAAATCCTTCCAAATTGAAGAATAAATAACAGAGGGGCTAATCACACATTAGATTGCAATCTCACAGATCCCGTAAACAGTGGGGAGAGGAGCAATGCGTCCTCCTCAGTGTCCCTCTTGCGCACAGTTATTCATTATAAGCCTGTCATCTAATCATCCCTCATCAAGCCCTAAATCACTGCAAACACTGTGTATGGAAATCAGGGAGGCCACTTTATTATTAGGCCACTACAATACTAAGATATTAGAGCCACAGCTCATGCCCTCACAGAAACACATACATTAGCACTATTCGGACAGTAATTCTCAGGGTGACATCTGTAAAAGAAAATTTGCATGGCTCTGCTGCGATAAAACTTGCGCGATTGGATGACAATTTAATTCACAGAGTACAAGCGAGTTCTGCCATCCTACGAACTAGAAATTAGTTTTTGATGTAGTCAGTCACATGGCCATGTTCAACACAGCAACGAGTAGGATCACATAGTAGTTTAAGTAAAATATAAATTAAAATATTTGTACATATATATGAGCAAAATGGGATATGCAAAACATGCACTGCATATATATTTGAAGCAAGGTGCCAAAATCATATTCAGGGGAGTGTCCTACTGTGATCCCCTGCACTATCCCAGGACCTCCCAGTTCAACAAATACTGCAGGATTCCCTAAAGAGAATATTTTTAAACTTTTGTGATACAAGCTGACATTGTACCAAAAATGCACAAATTACTATGCAGTGGAACCATACAGAACTTGGTCAAAAAATAGGAATAACATTACCACACAACTCTGATGTTCATCAAGTAATTTGGCTGATAATTTTTAGTGGGTGGTGGCAGAAAAATACAGGCATTTCTGATTTGGAGAGCAATAAAACCACTGAACAACTCATCTAAATGTTAAAATGATCTTCCATCCACATTAGCAATGGTTAAAATAGGGCTTAAAATGCACTGTCTACCTTTCTCAAACACACATATAATGATAAAGAAAGCCTTAAATATAAATATGATCTGATGTTTTTATTTATCTCTATAGATTTAGCACAATTTAAACAACATGGAACCAGACTGGGACTCCTAATAGAAAACGAAGGCCCAGATGCACCGAAGTCAGCAGGGGGCTTAATCTAAATGAATCAACTCTCTGCTGGGGGAAGAGTGTGAAAGGGGTGAACGCCGAGCAAGGAGCCACTAAATGATCAGAACGCATGGCAACCTTCCACACAAGAACTACGATGATCTTTTCCTTTCTTCCCCCCCCTCTCTCTTTTTCCAGGGGATCTGTTTATCCAGGCAGGGTGGCTTTGAACCCTGGAGCCTTTGTAGTTCTGAGGCTTGCGGTGGCATCTTCTAATGTCAATGCTAATGAAATGAGCGCCATTCCCCTGCCTGACAGCACACTTAAAAAAGAACAGTGCAAAAAAAAAAATAATAATTGTGAGGACATATGGGGAGCACGTTTTTATTATTGGGCAGGATCTCTGCATTTATTTATGAATGCATACGTGCACAAGAGAAAACAAGGACCAAAAAACAAAACAAAAAATAAATAAATAAATAAAAACTGGCAAAAGTACCACAAGATTTGCCAAGTCTGGGACTGGTGCAGAAACCACTTCAATTGACAGCGCCACATTAGCACAGAAGCTAGGAGATGAGCGTCCCATGGGAGTGTACTGGAAAGCCTTTTTTCCTGAACACGGCTGCAAGGAACAAAATGATGAAATAAAGAATTAAAGAAATAAGCCTGGCTTTTGCTTTCATCTAAGAGATGCTTAGAAGAGGGACCAACATGACGTGCACTTGCCGAGCCGCTGGGCTCTGAGGTGAAGTCCACTGAACGATTTTGTGGACCAGTGAGAACAAAAGTACAAAAGAGTCAAGCAATGTCAGCAAAGCTCGTCAGATGATCTCCTGTAGAATGGAGAGACAACAGTTCCCACATGAGAATCATTATTTTTGTCATGCAATTGAAGCACTTTTCTTTGGATCGGAAAGAAGCAAGTGCCAGCTGAGGGCAACGCAACCCCCTTCCCTCCCTCCCCCAGGAGAAAGAAGCCTTTTGATTAAGCCTCCTTCCTCCAAATCACACCTTAGTTTCAGTTCTTGAGTGCGTCCCTCATGTTCGCCATTGCATTCTATCTGCTCTGCGTTGCTCTAAATTAGCAGCTGGCGCTAACTGGCTCTCATTTAGCAATTAGCACCGGTTTGCACAATGAAACTAACGGCAGGTCTCCCTCCCTAAAAATATAAACACATCAAAAGCGATTCAATTAGCTTGCCCACAAAACACAAATGGGAGATCATAGCATTAGGCAAATTAGAACGCAATGAAGGAGCAAAACAACACTCTGGAACATGTTAATTAGAAACTTTCAGGCATTACAGATATGGCGGGAGATGGAATTGACCTGAAAGGAGTGTTTAGATGGCGTTTAGATGGTATCTCTGATGCAAACACCAATAAGTCTACACATTCTAGTGACTTAGTGAGGTTTGGTTGATTGTTTCATGTGATGTGCATGTGCTAATCATTGAAAGACAAGAGAATTTGGTGTTGATGACTACGAATTAAAACTACAATTCATATGACATGGTCTTATTTTCATACTTGCTTAACATTTTCTATCGCTGCTACCTACCGATTTTATAATAACATGGCATGCTGATTGAACAACATTCCTGACAACTAATTAGATTGTATGGTCACACTATACACCAGTCTATCATTTCCCTGCGCCTGGAGGGCCAGTGTCCTACAGAATTTAGCTCCAATCTACACCAACACACCAGCCTAGAAATTTAGCAATTTATAGTGATCTTAAAAACCTTGATTAGCTGTTCAGGTGTTTCATTTGGGGTTAGAGCTAAACTTTTCAGGAAGATTGCCCACCAGGAGTAGGATTGGACACCCCTGCATTAAGGGTTATGTTAGGGTTTGGGTTATGGGTAAATGGATCGGGTTAGAAATTTAGAATTTTTTTACATGAATTTATTCCAGGACCAACAAAACATGTTGACCTTAGAACATGCCTTGCTCTGCAAAATCAAGGTGTGCTGAAGTGTTCATTTGGATGGTTTGCATCAGCTTGTCTTGCAGCAATGCAATGAGTCAGCCTTACTTAATCTTGTTTGAGAAAAACAGATCAACATCGTAAATGACACCTTAGAAATATCTAAATATTTGTCACTTTAAACCATAATGCAAGAGCTTTGTTCCTGAGAAACAGCAGTGATGCACGAGAACTGTTGTCCGTGGAAGGAAACAAGCTCTGATGGGCTCGGATGAGCAAAATCAACCCTTTATCTGCCTCGTTTGTGCAGCACCAGAGACACTCGGCTGGACTGCAGTGGTTATCGATGTGGGCAGCAGTATTTAGTCGATACCTGAAGCAGTGCTCCGGCTGAGATCTCTACCGACTCTTGTAACACCTGTGTTCTGGGTGGGTTGCAAGTCATGGTAGTGAATTAACAACAAAAGATTTAAATCCAGTCTTGACTGTTTTGTTTGAACTGACCTTTATGATTTAACCAAATGTAACTTGAACTTAAAAGGATTGAGACATGTCAAATGCAAAGTCTAAATTCTTAACCATTATGTGGATACATCATTCTTTGATCTGTTTTTCACAGATCTTCACTTATTCTTTCTCCATTTCTTTGGTCCACCTGAGTATCTCAGTGCTCTAGGGTTAAAAAAAAAACAAGGGTGCAATGACAAATTAAAGTTGAATCGAATCCAAACTGACAGTGGTTTTGTCTCTGATCAGCGGGTGAGATTGAGTGTGATGGTGAAGAGTTACCTGTGGGCTGACAGTCAAGATGATATTGATGGACTGCTCCTTTGATCTAGGCCGCTCCTGGGCCAGGGCTCCAGCAGCTTTTAAAGGTGCACCACCAGTTATTGAGGTCGATACCTGGCAGCTAACATGCTGTGTGTTGTTGCCATGGCTCCCTTGTTGAAAGACCAATCCCTACGCTATTGACCCCAGTAACCTCAGTACAGTCCCAAAGTTGCCCAAATTAGAATGGGAAAATGCTATCTCCTGTTTTGAATAACCGGAAAGAAAAATCACAAACGAGATCTTTTAAATATCTTAATTGTTTCTTCAAATAAGAAACAATGAGGACAGCAAATAAGACTTATATCAAGAAAAAGACCACAGCAATCTCATATGCCTCCATTAGAATTTCACAGAAAATCTCAACAATTTTGCACATTGTGGTCAGATTTGCCAAGACACCGAAATCTGTAAGCAAAAGTCAGACTTCACCATTACCTCAAACACTTAACAGTTCTTTCAAGAACAAATGATCTGAGCCATCCACGTTCATTTTATAGTTCTGTACAAGCAGTATTCAATCAATATTCCAATAGTATCTAAATTGGCTTCACAACAAAGGTTCAAACAATCATAATCAGGAGCCAATATTAAAGAAGAAAAATGCAATCAAGGAAAAGTTAATTGCATAAGTGATTACAGGGCATTGTTTTGTTGTTGTTGTTTTTTTTGAGGAGATTTGTTGTAAGTGGGGAGTTCACAGCTATTTTTCAGGTTGCCAGCCACAATACAGATCTTAAATAGTCAAAAATATTCTTCTGGACAGCTACTAATGTCTATGTGTTACTATGAGCAGAACACAGATATTGCATGTAATTTAAATTAAATGCTGCATCAAACCTTAATGTTTGCCGTTGTCATGACAATCATCACTCTTTTTGTTTTCTTTGACCTTGATAGATCATTTTCTCTTGCTTGTTAATTTTGTACAAAGTGACCCCAGAAAGTATTTCGACTACATTTTTCTGAGCCAATTTTGAAATGACAATCCATTCTTCTCAATTTACACAGGTGTCCTAGCAGAATAACCACTATGAACATGTTCCATTAGTGTTCAACAAGTAAAAAATGCAACAAAAAATGAAACAATTAATTTCAGTTACATGTTATCATTTAAAACCCAATATGCTTTTTTTTTTTAAAGTTTGTGCTTTATTTCTTTAAATAATAATAAAAAAAAAAAACATAAATGCAAGTTTATGTGTCACTGTATCTGCATTTGCTGCCTTTGAATATTTCTAGATTCGCATTTTGGAGGGAAACAATCCGGATTTAATATATTCTACCTACAATATTAAGCAATTTTGGAAGAAACATCTGAGACGGTGTTGAAACTTAAAATAAACGTAACTGAGCACTCTGTTAACAAAGAGCAACTACCGGGTAATAAAATATTCCTCTGGATAATGTCAGCATATGTACAAATTAGATTCATGCGAGATTCATTCTTTAAAGGGGTCATATGATGTTGCTAAAAAGAACATTATGTTGTGTATTTGGTGTAATGCAATGTGTTTATGCGGTTTAAGGTTAGACTCTTAACTTTTATAAAGAATATCTTTGAATTTGAGACTTTAGTGTTTGCAACTTTACAGATCTTCTTTATGCACCAAGAGCTTGTAACACTCCAAAGAGAAAGGAAAAATTTAAATCGCATCATATGACCCCTTTAAAGTCAAATTGGTTTGGTCATGCAATTGACAAAATGATTTTTTGGAGCCCATCTTTCATGTCTTACCTCACTCATGATTGCACAGGTGTTTGTTTTCTTTCTTCATGATCATTCTTACAAGACAGGTCACATTAGCATCAAATTAAAATTCAAATGACAAGCTGAAGTTAGAGGAGAGATGGTCAAACTCTTGTCTTTCTCTATCTGTCCTTCCCTTCCCTCCATTCCTGTTTAATGCACTGTAAATGTGTGCCCTTCTTGGCCCCCTGTGTGTACTCTATTGCCATTTCCCCCCCACTTTCTTTCCTCTCTTTTTCTGCTGTTTATTCTTTTTCTTGGCACAAGAAGCACCAACACAGCACTAATACTGACCCCGCTGAGAATGCACTTTCTGACTGTCTCTCTCTCACACTTTCTCTCCCCCCTCTTTCTTTCTCACTCCATTTCACTCTTCTCTCAACTTCACCCTAAAACGAGCAGCGTTTTGCGATCTCGTCTAGGCTGAAGCCTGTGACCTTCGCTCTCACCCCAGGGGAGCAGTGAAAATGACTGGCCCCCAAATCCCTCCAGCTGAGAATCAGTGAGTGTATCTATAATGCTCTGATGAACTCCTCCTATGAATGATTTGTAGCCCTCTCTCCATCAGTAAATATAGGTCTTATCGACCCACACACACCCCATCTGCAGTGCTATTTGCTCAAAGACTCCCCCCGCTCCACTCACATTAGAAATACATTTGATTTTCAGGTTTCCGATGAAGAACAAGAGTTATCAGACTAGCCACTCCCACGCAGCCTGATTAGTATTCATGGGTAATGTATAAACTTACATGTTTGTGCATTTAGATATACGCTGAAATGTACAATCTAGAGACACTGACAGCATCTAAATTGTAAATGTAAGTAAGCACATCTTAAGAAAACTGATAATGATTAAATGATAATGTAGGATTCCGGCCTTCAAGATATTGAAACCCTTGAATCTATAAACGGACACAAACGAACATTGAATCTCTACATTCCACCGGGAAAACTAAAGGTTCTTCTCCCCAGCCATCTGCAGTCATAAAACTACGTACAGGGTCAGCTCAGGGTCTCAGCAGTTCCTGTCTCTCTCTGCTTATCTTTACAAGAAACAACAAGAACTGACCCTACCCCATCTGGATTCATTTAAGCAACAGGACGTCAGTAGGTTTCGTGACTGGCTTCAGCATAAATAAACCATCTAATGGACCACGGAACAAAGAACCTGGTATCTAGACAGAATTCCAGTGACAGACACTCCCGGACCTCAGGACCGTTAACACATAAATTGCTAAATCTGATAAACAGAAAGTGGCAGATTAAGAACTCTCTCTGTCCAGGAGAAACTTGGCAGACTCTCATGCTCTGACACGAGGATGACCTCCGGACACCTCCCCTTTTCCCCCTTTGCATTCCAATGAAAAGGGACACAAGCTTGCACACAAGATTTCTGAGACAAACTGGAAATCATGGAAAGTATGGGACCATAGAGTCACAAATAATATGTTGTATGTCGTACATATATATGCTTGATGTGTTCATTTAATCGGTGCAACTTTAATCAGTGTTTACTACCCTTTTTAGGAAATGAGGTTATTAATATATGTGTGAGATAGGGGAAGTTTAGTATCGAACGGAAACTCGTGATGATTGCAGAATAGTGAAATAAGTGAAAAGCTGTTATTTCAAACAATATGTGTTGAACGACACTATATAGGAGTATTAACAAAACCTGCAAATCTTAATTTCTCCACATAATAAATGGGGGCTCTTGTTAATGTATGCACGCTCCGCCTCGCAAGAAGTCGATTGGAAGATCGCGTCGGGGGACGGACTTATGCAGCGGAACAAAACTACCTCGAATTCTCAGATCGAGTTCTTTCAAAACCTGAGCTAGAAATAAACCTGAATGAATTAATAATAATTAATTCCCTACAGTTAAAATTAAGTAATCAAAGTCATTACAATAAAATAACTTTCTTACATTTTAAAGTTTAGACTTAAAGTAATGAAACATAATATAATAAAATAAATCTATTAATTCCATTAACTGAATATTCTATGAACCTACAAGGATTCTTAAACATGTTTCTATCCTTATAAAGTTGTTCATAAGATGCTTATGTTATAGATGCTGTCAGTAAGTTGATGACGTAGGTGTGTAGAACCATATGTACAAATATCTATGATTTGTTTACAATTTATTTGCTTCTCTCTCTCTCACACACACACACACACACACACACAAATAATTAATATAAACACATGCTAAAATGTAATGGCACATTGAAGAAGGTATCCTGCATATAGCCTGACATGCCTTAAGATACATGCATTGAATGTACTGAATTCCATTCCAAGTTAGATTTAGGATATTCCTACTTCACATCTGGCTTCCCACCATACCATGTTTTGTTGTCCAATGCTTGTAAAATGACACATGAAGAAAAAAAATGGCAATGCAGTCATTTGTTTTGCAGCTGTGCAACTGTCAACAGAGTAGACTGGAGAAATGAAATAAGGGTATGATAATTTAGGTTTAGGGGTTTGTCAACTTTTAAGGCAATATGAACCTTTCTCCAATGGACAAAAGTGAAGTTACAACATGTTGACATGTTGATGGTTTCACTGGACATCAGTAATCGGTATTTAGGGGTTGAGCACATCACTGTATCCTCTTCTCTAGCAGTGAAGCTTTAAAAAATCCATGATCACTTCAGAAACCCTGTGAGGAAGCCCTCCCGCAGCCCCGGACATACCAGACATCACCCCTGCTGTTTTAGACCAAAATACAGGGGAAAAATGCTAGAGCCAAGTATATAGCCTAGCGGCTAGAGAAAACCACACATGCTCAGTTGCTAATGAGAGACAAGTGTGCTAGAGCTACATGCTAAGTTTTCTCAAGGCAATTGGGACTTCCTACTGCAACACTTCAACATCCCCCACCATCAAAAAAATAAAAACGCAGGCGCAGTAAAGCATCGCCACCACTAAGTGACAAACCCACAAAACTAAATTTAATCATCAGCACAGTGCCTGTTTCCCAGCGTGAGCCCCGCGTCCAATTATGAATTCATTTATTTGCGATTTATTTTATGACAAACACGCACAGTGCTCCGAATGTAATGGTGCACGAGTCTGTCGTGTGGCGAACGCCTTGCTGAGTGACTGAAAAGAAGCAAAGCGTGATGGGATTGTTCCAACCTCTAATGGGAGTTTGGGGATGCTGGGTGAGTTAATGCTGCGGGCTAATCCTAGAAAAAATCGCTAAAAAGTGAAAAGAAACAAAAATGGCTTTACTGCAATGAGATTTCAAGGCTGAAAATAGACTGAATAACCATGACTAATAAGGGCCTGGTTAATGCTTCGTATAATCTCGCCAAATTAATACGTTAGACACAATTGGCACGTAATTAATTCCCGTGAGTACACCCAACAAGATTTATTTTCAAATGTCAATCATGCTGTAAAACCCACCCCACCAGAGGGATTATGCTACATGGCAGCATAATTCTAATTATATGGTTATGTGGAATTACATGGTTATATTGACCATATACACCGTGTATGTATAAACAGCCATTACCTGGGCAGTACAAATCACTGCTGACAAGGTCCGATCATCAAAAGGAAGGTCATTTTAATAGATGAACAGTCTACCCGTAGCTTTCGTTTTTATGACTTCATAAAGAACGTGTCTCAACGGGACCATCAGCATCCCGTCTATCTCGCAGTAGTTATTATCCCGTCTATCTCGCAGTAGACTATTTCTCCGAAGTGCCAGGCCGCGTGTCCGTGGTGGCGCGGTGGCCCGGCGTCTGGCTTGGGAGTCAAGAGTCAAGGTTGGGGAGAGGAGAGAGGTGAGGAGGGCACTGACCATCTCTGAGGGGGGAGGGCTTTGATCAGGGAGCAGATTTAAGCTGGAGTGACAGTCCACCAGTGCACAGCTTTGTCCTGGCCCCAGCTCAAACGCCATCCGACTGCAAGCACAGGGCGCCAACGCAGGGCATGTGTGTGCGTGTGTCTGTGTATCAGTGTACCCAGATGACATGCTCCCACATGCAAACACTGACACACACACACACACACACAAACATATGTTGGTAAACAAGCACAAACACATACACAGGCAAACTGTCAAAGCAAACAGAAACAGACTGAAAAATCTATGCATACAAATATGATCATTCAATATTTCTGCATTCACCAGTGTCTAAGTGCCTACTTATAAACTAAACAAGAAGTTGCTTGTAGCTAGGCAAGATACAAAGTAGTTAAATACAGTCAAGCTATTCTTTTGAAAAAGCAGTTAAATGTTACTGAAAAAGGAGCTACATGGAAGCTATTTAAAATGATAGTTCAACCGAAAATGAAAATTCTGTTATCGTCTATATGACTTTCTTCTTCTGCAGAACACAAACTAAGATATTTTGTAGCTTTTTTCAATGCTTTTGTCCATATAATTAAAGTCAGTTTTGTCCAGTGTTGTTTGGACCCTGTTAACTTTCACTGTATGGACAAAAAAATAAATAAAAACCTTTTGCTATAATGAATTTTCTCATTATAAGCAAAATATCTTTAATGATAAAATATCAGATAATATCCATTTAATTATTTATCTGGCTCAAAAAACAGTTAAGACGAGACTTATATACAGTAACAAAACGAATAAAAGTGAATTTAGGTCCTAAAATGCCTTTAGATAATAAGCTCAATTTATAAAGTGATAAACAGTAGAATCTACTTAAATATTATTTTTTTTTAAATGGAAGGACTTTTTAGGAAAGTGCATGTTTTTGCACGTGTGCAATATAATGTCACATAAACAGTATCATTTAGGTTTCACTACAACAATAATTGACAACAAAAAATAGTGTAGCTGCTCCATTAACAAGCTCTTTTGAGCAACTGTCACCACATACTGTATATCAATCTTCCATATCGACACCACCTTACATAAGAAAATTGGAAATATTCAAGCACAAATGCATCTCTGAGGAGCATTTTAAGAGGTTCACTAACACAACATGGTGAGCATACATTTAATGCTTGTACATTCCCAGGACATTAGCCATTCATTTTAATTCGATGTAAATACCAGTCGTAACTGCCACCATTATTATCACTATTCAGCCAAACGTGCCTCCCTGTGTGCTATTTGCACTGCAGTGCCTCTTCGACACTGGATTATGCATCTTTTCTTTATTAAAATCTCAATGTGGAATTAGCAAGAGAATATGCTTAACCTCATATACCTTCCACAGCAGAAGGATATATTGCCTCTTTGTCCAGTGTTGTTTGGACCCTGTTAACTTTCACTGTATGGACAAAAAAATAAATAAAACCGCACAAGGGTGAGAATTTTAATTTTGACAGAAATTTGGGGGTGAATTTTCTCATTATAAGCAAAATATCTTTAATGATAAAATATCAGATAATATCCATTTAATTATTTATCTGGCTCAAAAAACAGTTAAGACGAGACTTATATACAGTAACAAAACGAATAAAAGTGAATTTAGGTCCTAAAATGCCTTTAGATAATAAGCTCAATTTATAAAGTGATAAACAGTAGAATCTACTTAAATATTATTTTTTTTTAAATGGAAGGACTTTTTAGGAAAGTGCATGTTTTTGCACGTGTGCAATATAATGTCACATAAACAGTATCATTTAGGTTTCACTACAACAATAATTGACAACAAAAAATAGTGTAGCTGCTCCATTAACAAGCTCTTTTGAGCAACTGTCACCACATACTGTATATCAATCTTCCATATCGACACCACCTTACATAAGAAAATTGGAAATATTCAAGCACAAATGCATCTCTGAGGAGCATTTTAAGAGGTTCACTAACACAACATGGTGAGCATACATTTAATGCTTGTACATTCCCAGGACATTAGCCATTCATTTTAATTCGATGTAAATACCAGTCGTAACTGCCACCATTATTATCACTATTCAGCCAAACGTGCCTCCCTGTGTGCTATTTGCACTGCAGTGCCTCTTCGACACTGGATTATGCATCTTTTCTTTATTAAAATCTCAATGTGGAATTAGCAAGAGAATATGCTTAACCTCATATACCTTCCACAGCAGAAGGATATATTGCCTCTTCTCTATTATTAATAAAATCACAAGCACAGGGGGGCTGGCGTGAAATATCAGTGGCTGTAGGCTGGATGAGCACTATATTGCTTTAAAGAATGTTTATGTGTGTATTTGAGGCAAGTGTCAGGTCTCATATCTTGAGGCTCAGCGTAGTCCTCATCAGTAACAGCACAGAAGTGAAGGGGGACATGGTTATGACTGCTATGAACACCCTAAATCCCACCTCATTTGCCCTGCCCATAACACATGATGACAAGACTGGTTCTCCAAGGGCGCAAATTATGAGGTCTGACCCTGCTAATTAAAGCATGGACCAAAGACAGTAAAAACAAAAAGATGGGAGGAGGGTCTTATATAAATACATGCTTAAACATGGTTTTCTAACTTTTCAACAAACACAAAAGTTGAAGATTTCGTGTTCGCCTGAGGTAACCATAGCAACAGCAGGCTGCTTGAGCACCTTCTAGTTAGGATTATTATCAGACTAAACTGTGATAAAACCATAAATACTGTCATTAGAAGGGGAAAAACACCTTTAAATAGATATTTCACCCAGAAATGAAAATTGTGTCATCATGTTCTCACCCTCATGACGTTCCAAACCTGTATGACTTTCTTTATTCTAAGGAACCTAAAAGAAGAAATTTTGAAGAATGTCTCCGTGTTTTTTGTATATACAGTGAAAGTCGATGGGATCCATTTTTATTTTGACCCCACTGACTGGGCAGTCATGCAGGTTTGCATGAGCTTGAGTAAATGATAACAGAATTTGTATTCTGAGGTGAACTATACCATTAAGTTTGTTAGCTAATATGATAGAAATGTCAAAGACAATTTAAGCAAACCTAAACGGAAACTATCATATAAAATTTCCTTTAAAAAGTAGACCGTCCTCAAAGTGATTCTATAATTTGCACACTGGGCTCTCCGTCATATCGCCTATGGATAGTGTGGGCAGTTGGGAAGTGCGGTCTGCAGAGATACTACCAGCGCTGCTCCTGGAGCCTTCTTTAAATATTTACACATGTCAGAGCAGAGATAAGGCACAGGGATGATGCGATGGAGAAGGCGGCCACTTCCACATGGTAAAGCGAACATGTATAGGGAGGCAATTTGCCCTCAGTGTGTTACTGGGTGTTTTTATCTTGATTCTCACACACTAACATTGAGTCAGAGAGACTGATCAGGATAAAAGGTGTGAGATAGAAAGTGCGAGAAAGAAGAGAGGTGATAGAGAGAAAGACAACATGCTTTCATAGACACGCTTTCAGTGACAAAGATGGAGGAAGTATAGTGATACGGGGGGATAAAAGAGGGAGAGATAAAAGTGAGATTAGATGCAAAAAAGAACAAATACCTCCCCAAAAAGAAAGCTACTAGATGAGCAGTCTAACAGTCTGAACAATTGGGCCTGATATAAAAGGAAAAAGGAGGAGAGTGTTTGAGGGGACAATGTGAGGGAGCTCTAAATGTGTCAAATGGATGGATGTGACGCCGGGCTGTGTGGCCCACTCTCCTCTTCCTCATAATACCGTGAGCATGGCGAGCACTGCCGGGTCAGCCTTATAGCATACTAATGAGATTACAGCCCAGTGTACCACATCGACAGAGCTGCACTGAATCCCTCTCACTCCATCCATGCTAAACCAGAGATACTCCAGTGCACTCTCACGGTTTTGGATTCATTTGGAGGAATTCCAGACTGAATTTGCACAGTTCCATTTGCCTAGTAAAAGAAAAGAAGACAGTGATGTTTAGCAGGCATGTTTGGCTAACAACTCAGGTAATGAAAAACGTTTTTTTTTTAATTGTGACCAAATTTACGCAATACCTCAAGGTTTCCTGGGCTCTCCCGCACACAGTCAGAGACGTCTGGATGAAAGCGAAAAGATAAATGTATTCCCTTTATCATCCAAAGTATTATTCCTTGTGCTAAATTAATCATTCTGTTCTCAAGGGGTCCGAATCTGAAAACCTTCTTTTCAAAGAGGACCTTTTTTGTGCCATAGTGGAGCCCTCTAAAAACCCAATAATAATGGTGAAGGACGGCGCTGTGCTCTTCATTTCTCATCTCCTCCTCTTGCTTCTTCTATCCAAAGCCACATAAAAGGTTTTCTCTCATGCAATAGCAAAGGTGTTAGAGGTCAGGGTCATTTTAGTGCACTCGCCTAGATGGAAAGAGAAGCAAGGCTGAATGAGGCAGAACAACACAGGCCAAGAGAAGGGGAATCTCGGCATGTCAACAAGAGGGCCAATTTAATGCGAGTGGACGTTTTCATCTCAGTGGCAGAGCTCCAGTCCAACCTAATTGGGACAATTCCCACTAGTGAAATAATTTCATTCCTACCTCAGTGTGACTCCTATGATCTCATGCTGCAACCTCTTACTTCTCCTCTGATTCCCTGCCACGTCGGCAAACGCTGCATTGCCGACTGGGGTTTGATCTATAACCAAAAGAAAGTCCGGCATCTCATCTGAAATCGGTGATGACAAATTAATACGCTCGTAAAACACTGTGCAGTGCATGAAATGCAACTATCGTCTTATCATGGTAAGCTTGTGTTGTCACAACTGAGCAAGCAGGATTCATCATAACTAAAAATGAGTCTGTGTTTGCCTTCCTGTTTCATCTCACTAACATTTATGTTATGCTGCGAGTGACTCTACTGCGTTGTGAGCTTGCAGCCGCAAGCACCCGCTGTGCAAGAACACTTAAAAGGATGTCAGAAAGTCACAGATGAGAGGTCACAGATGAGAGGGTGGAGGGCTGTGATGTAAGTGCTGGAGGCTGGTGGGGGATGTCGTCGATGAGGGGTGTTGGGTGAAGAGCGCCCCCGGGTCGACTGGTAGGGGTCGCCCTGGGAGTTAGACCGGCTGTACAGACAGGAGTGGCGCCAGGCTCTCCCCTGTGAGTGTGTGAAGCAGCATGGTGCAGCAATGGTACAACCCTGTAGCTGCTAGGATCTGTGAGAATCCCAGTGACACGAGAGACCGCAAGGGAGGAGAGTCAGCCCCATGTGTTTATACAAACAGATCAGTTGCCATGACTATCCAAGCAGCGGCAGATTCACATGATGTCACCTTGGCGGTGAGGGAAAAACAATAACAGTGAAACACGGCTCATTTAGGACCATGCAAAGCAGGATTATCAACATAACACCCACAAATCAGACGCTGGTGATGTCTTGATTAAACGCACTGTTTAAAAGAGCAGTTCACCTTAAAAATATAATTCTAGCATTATTTCCATTTGTGTTCTAAGAAAGTTCATGCTGCTCTTTTCCATACAACAAAAGCATGCAGTGATAAGAGGCTGTCTAGCTACTAAAAAAGCACCATAAAAGTAATCCATATGAGAAGTGGGTTACATTCCAAGTCTTCTAAAGACATACGATAGCTCTTAAATTATTTAAGGCTCAGCAATAACACTGTTTATTGATCTTGTACATCCATTTTTATGTCTTGCAACCTTAAACATTTGGTTTTCTGTAAAGTTTTGTACATTGTTGTTGCAGATTCTGTCAATTTGTTGCAAAGATAATGTAATCTAGCTGGCCAACATAAATGAGGTTTTGTCATAATTGCAAAAATTACTTGAAATATCCTTGAAAGCATCAGTACAAATGTGATGGAAAAACAGAAACCAATCCATGATGCATTCCATCGTATGACATTTTCCAGCAACAGTGTTTGTGAAATGATGCAGTTAAGCTAATTATACTATAGAATTTCAGCTTGTTGCCAATTTTCTTTTTGCAAAGAAAATATTTGTGAAGAAAAAAATTAAAAGAAAAAAAAATCCAATACAGCAAATATAACAATGCATTGCTAGAACGAAAATTAATTTATTAATTATTTATATTATTATTTATTAATTCACTCATTATTCTTATGTTATAATAGGGCCAGTGAAAATGTTGGCACGGCAAGTCAAAATTGGAAAAAAAAAAAAATAACCTCAAGCAAGAACGTATTTTCAGTGGTTAAAAAGCAGCGTGAACTTTCTTAATTTGTGTTCCACATAATAATAAGTGCAGAACAATATGAGAATTAAAAAAAGAATATAAGATTAAAAAAAACTATCCCTTTTAATATCTGTGTATGAAGTCAAGAAGAGTAATTTCTTACGCTTAGACACTACTGCATGTAATATCATGCATCTTACATGTAGTTGTGTCTAAGCATAACAAATAATTTCCCTGTTGACGTCATACAGCCATTAAAATGTAATGCTTCGGTCTCCAAGGTAAATGTGTGAGGCAGGAACTGCGGGGCACCCTGAGTGTGTTTTATTCCACGTCCATGGCCCAGTTTGGAAGGTGCAGGTTTTGCCCCGGTCAGGGCTAGGCTCAGTGGGAACCAGCTGTTTCAGACTTGGTGAGACAGAGGGTTAGCCATGGGAGGGAGTGATGAGCCAGTCATCAGGGCTCACACTGCCCAGCTGTGCCACCGAGCCTGGCAGACTCACACCTGCCCTCAACCCGCAGCGCAATAACACCAAAGCACACAACTGCTTCTTCTTTCCAGCATCCTCTGTCCCTCGGTAGAGCTCTCTGGCCAATGAGGAAGAGGCAAGACCCTGTCTTGTCCCCCGGCATCTGACCCGCTGCATGGGTCTGTAGCGGAGGAAATCACATGCACTTCGACATTCAGCTGCAAATCTTTCAGTGTATATTTTGGATATAGACAGGCTAGTGTGTCTTGCAAAGCAGCCTCCACCCCTCCATCCAACCCCCACTCCGGCTAATTCTCTCTGGCAGGAAGACTTGTAAAAATCAATAGGGAAAATGTCCTGAAACCGCCAATCTAGCAACCATCTGCCCTGGTACTCCACTGAGACAAAGACCAATGTCCTCTGGGAAAATGACGGAAGAGACAGACAGCACAACGCACATACAAACTCAATTACTCACTACAACTAAAACACTCTTTCACATTGCAAAGTCAGGCTTTTTGACTGCCTGACAGTAATTTTAACTGAAGTAGAATTTACATTTATATAAAGATTTTATTTGGTATGTGTATGTTACCTTCAAAACAGACCAAAAATACCAGAACCACAACATACTAAAAATATCTGGTTTATAGATGACGAATGAAAGAAAATTAGGTTAGGGTGACCATATTTTAGTTTGTCAACTCTTTCACATTGCAAAGTCAGACTTACACTTTTCAACTGCCTGTCAGTAATTTTAACTGAAGTAGTGCTTACATTTATATAAACATTTTATTTGGTTATGTGAGACAACAAGGTCAGGGGGTGTATTTGCCGTTTTAAATTTCCAGCAACCTTTCTTATGAACTATAGCTAACTAGAGCAGATTAAGTTTATATACTGATTTTAAGAGTGAACAGTAAACCTGCTTGGCTGCTGTTGTGCTATCGGAATTTAAATTATTGAATGTAGCATTAGCTTTGATAATCAAACATGTAATTAAATGATTCTTTATCATGCCATTTTCTCTCACTCAGTCTACAGATTATAGTAATTTAATTGCCATATGTCACTAATTCATTTTAATGGAAACTGTTCGATTTCCAAAGTAATGATGGCAGCTTCTAGTAAAACAGAGCAAGGTCAGTTGAATTCAAAACACAACATACTAAAAATATCTGGTTTATTGATGACTACTGAAGGATATGTCTGTTAACAACAAAGGTGTAAATGAAGCTTCATTGGGGGAAAAATATGTTTTACAAAACAAAAAAGTAGAAATAATCCCCATGCTGTCAATTGAAGATGGACATAAGTCAATCCGTATTTCACATTAAATAAAGTATAATGTACATTCATTGTTTTAAGATAAAGATTGCTTGCCTTGGACATTATCCCAGTCATTACATGGCTACTTATCAAATAATTTAATATGATTATTAAGCAGTGTTATACACTGAATTTTTTTTATTAGCTTACTTGTAGAGCCCATGTAGACATAATATAAGCACAGCTATGAATGTCAGTTATACAGCATTGCCATGGGCAAAAGTCATTATTCTGAAATATTACACTTTTTTTTTTTTTTTAGGTTTCGGTTATATGGATTCCGGGAATTAACTGCTTTTAGAAGTGTTTCTGACTTGCCCACAGGGATGAAAAACATCCTGATGAGTCAATTGCCCTTTACACAATAACCAGATCAGTACTGCAAATCAATGCCATCAATTGCAGAAAAAGTTGCAATTACAGATGTTCTTTGAGGTAATTTGCGCCATCGGAGGAGCTAAAACTCTCATTTCTATGTGCTAAGCCTCTTATTTCAGAATTAAAATATTTAAAGTAGCCCTGATCTTGTCTGTGAACCACCTAATCCTAGTGATTGTGGAATATCCGAGAGGATCGCCAGTTTTTTTTTCGGTATTCGCCTGTGCCAAACTATTACATCACAAGGTCATTCTAATTGTCTGAACTACTGTTTCCAACTTTATCAGCAGCTCTGTGGTGTAAGTTACCCGTAATGTATCATTTCCAACTGATATGACTTCATAAAGGCGTTGAATTGCTTCACGTTACAAACTGCAACTTCTACTTCTGTTTGTTGCGTTTTCTCTGGCCGTGTGAGCGACACCAGCGCGCTGCCGCTGCTATATAGCTCTCTAAAAATAGCTCACCTTTTACTTCCTTCTACGGCCCGATTGACAAGTGTCACGAGCCAATCGCGCTAGAATATTCTAATTATACTCCTCCTCTTTGGCCATTTAAGCACCGCCTTACTGGGCGCCAGTGAAAGCATCAACCCTATTTACCGTATATGGTCACGCACGGAATTGATTGACAACAAACCACGCCCCCTCAGTTCCCTTGGCTTCCTCTCGCTCGCTAGACAGCGAGCCCAGCAACTTGCCTTGGTGATCCACGGCGTTCACGAGAAAGGCTACCTGGAATTTATAGCGCAAAAGAGACGGAGGCAATGTGGAAATAGGTGGACAGTTCATGTCACCGAGTTTGCATCCCACTCCCAGGCTGAGGATCTGAGAGTTCGCGGGGATTGCAATTAAGTGACAAGAATTATTTTTCTTTTCCTTTCTTTTCCTCAGCGCTTAAAATTACCAGCTTTAAACTACACTTCGCGGGGGATTTGAAGCATTCTTTTGCATTTGACATTGGGCTGAGAAGAAAACAAATTATACCTGAGGATCAAAGCAACACTTTTTTTCTTGTGAGCATCAACATGGACGTGTTAGCGAATTACAGTATTTTTCAGGAACTTCAGCTGGTGCACGACACGGGCTACTTCTCGGCGATGCCGTCGCTGGAGGAGAACTGGCAGCAGGTGAGAGAGTTTGCGCGTAACTACTTGGACTGTTCGCATAAATAAGTTCCATTAGATACATGTATGCTCACATGTATCTAATGGAAACATTCACAACTTCACAGTGCGCGCTTATGCCCAAACACGCTGTTTTCCTTGTCCAAATTATTCCGCGTAGTGGTTTTTAGTGATGCAAGTGTTGTTTTGCTTCTTTCATGAAAGCGAAAGTGGTTATTAG
The DNA here is from genome assembly GCF_001515625.1 of Sinocyclocheilus rhinocerous. Lineage (NCBI taxonomy): Eukaryota > Metazoa > Chordata > Actinopteri > Cypriniformes > Cyprinidae > Sinocyclocheilus > Sinocyclocheilus rhinocerous. The sequence continues at coordinate 414,978 of NW_015628913.1, forward strand.
TTCGAAGAATAATCTATAATATGATTTAAGGAATGAAATGCATATTTAGTACACTTCTCTGCTGTACAGTCAAGGCAAAAGAGATGTCAGTGACAGAAGCAGACGCGAGCGGATTCATGTGCACTATAGGCTACTTCTAACTGGAACTGACTAAATGGAGTTTTGTTAAGGCGGACGTAATGTGGCCAGAGAAAATAAGGGTTTGGCTAACAATAAGCGACTTATTAAATAATGCATTCGCATCTGTCAGATTACTTCGTGTTTTTCTGCTCAACGAAATCAAGAGCATTTCCCGATCGTCATGTATTATGTATTACCTCCGCCGCGAGGGCGCGCGTGAGTGGATGTGAGGAGAATGCATCCCTCTGCCTCTGAGAGCTGGTGTGCATCTGTATGACAATTTGCTGACTCTTTTAGGGGTAGAGATAATCAATTATAAAAGTAGCGTTTTACGTTTTTATGACATCCCACTTAAGCCTTCTGGACGAGTTGGAAGTGATGCACGTGTGCAAATTGGGAAATATCTGTCAGGGTCATGTTTTTAAGCCATGTGGTCTTTATATGATCAATGCAAATAAATTGCTTTGTGTTCTTGGACAATAATTGTTTTAGTAGTCAAATACAACAATAACAGCAACAGGATTTGGAAGTACCGTAAATTAAACTGCAGCAATTTAATGCCAAGATTTATGATTTGAGGTCTGGACGTCTGGTAATCGATGTGACGACGGATGCCTCTTCACGCATGCACCGGCTGTCTTCTGCTCATTGCAATTCCATGTGCTCAACTGCAGGGAAATGCAGCGAGTGGTTATTTATCACTGGTGTGTGAACTTGAAACAGATCTGCCCTACTGGCAATTCAACTGGCACTTACACCAACACAAATATTATCTGGTAGCAAATGCAAATACAGACACATTGGCATGAGTATAAAAGGAAAATGCAGGTCTGGCAATCTCATCTTAATGATTAGATCAGTAATATGTCATGCAGGAAGACAGACAGGTCTGATTCATCTGCTAATTCTGACATTAATTAACTTGCATCATGGTCATATCAAACAATGGCTCATGTGTGTACATGGGGCATTAATTCCCTGTGGTGTCGTGAACTGGCTGTCCAAGCACACATGGATCACAATTTTTACACTACCGTTTTACACTTCTTTGGCCATGTGCGTGAGAAAGCGCAAGAGAACCCGAGAAAGATGTGTAGCAGTAAGATATATATATATATATATAATTATTTTACTCCTACTGCTCTATGAAGTGAAACAAAGAGAGACAGAATTAAGGCTAGCTTACCAGCCTAATGATGACTCGAAAGAAAACAAGCAGTCGTGAGCTTGTACAACCTGCAGATGTGCTCATATGTCACTGGCAAAGACAGTTTAGAGACAGCAGAGAGAGTATCAGCTTGCATTAGAAGAGGAGGGGAACAGCAACATGGAAATGGAAAAAATAAAAGTTGAATTTGATGACAAAGTGAGCATGAAAGAAAAAAAAGCCTCTCTGTAGACAGGTAAATCTAAAGGCTTTTTCTTTGAGTGACATCACAGTTAAAGTTTGATGCTTTTACAGGTTGGGATAGTTTTAAAGTGTAGCCCTAGATCTGCCAGTGCAAGGTAAACAGCACATTTTGAGCACGAGACAAGATGGATAGCTGTGCTCGGCCCCTTGCGAGTGGAGCATGAATCAGACCTTAATGGATGCGATATGGGTGAATTGAGTTTCAGAGCTCAGGCTGAGACCAGGGATGGGGCGCAGGGGCCATGGAGGGGAGGGTGATGGAGGTGATGTGCTCAGGGATGACGAGAGGTTGTCCATCGAACGTGATGAAGTCCTCCCGGGGCCTGACATGCACTGCATCCATTCCCCACGAGGGACGCCGGCTGCTGGCACCGTCTCCCCCAACTTGAACAAAGACACTATCTCTCACTGTCAAGAAGAGACCCAGAAAAGAGAGAAAAAACCACAGAGGGAAAAGACAGAGCGGGCGGCTCACTGTAATCACAGCTCGCCAACCTTTCTTGGGGCAGAGAAGGATTATTTCGGCGGTGACCCGCAAGTGAGGTTAATTCAAAGAGCGGCTGTTTGTGCAACAAGAGAGCCCCTATTGGCTCTCACCCCCCTCGCAAAGCAGTGCCACCCAGTACGACTCTCAGAGCACCTCACTGGAGGCTGGAAGAGCAGGTGGAGTGGCCTGGGGAATGAGGCTGAGGCAGTAAACAACACCATTAGAGGCAGGCAAGGCAGCCTGCCCAATTAGTAAGGATCACCTAAAAGACGGGTTGGAGGGCTGAGTCTGTTTGTCTGCATCCATCCATCTGTCCTCCATCAGCTAGTGCACCACGTGGGCCTTTGTTGGTGTGTTGTCCTCTGACAAGCAGACCTTTTTGTGGGTCACAGCGAAAATGGGTCACTCACTGTCTCTTTGTCTACAAAGTCTGGCAGACCTGTCCTTACAGAACTCTTCTCCTCTTCGTCAAGTGGTTTGTTTGGAAAGTTTTTTTTATCAGCATCAGTACAGGACTCTACGCTTACTTTTCTTTTAACTTAAAAAATGTAGGAGCACGTTCAAAATTTTAGGAGCACCTTCTAATCAATAATGCAAAATTGTATCAAAAATTTGCCTTCCCATTACGAGGTGATATTTGACTCCTTAAAGTGATTTACAGTGGAATTTTGTTTTTACCTTTGTAATGGCATATTTCTAACTTTATTAAAAGTATGTCATCTTTTGTCAAATTCTTTAAAAATTATATTTTATAAGCTTTTTAAAAATTGTAATTAAAACAACAGAATAAGAACAAGTAGAATAAGAAACATAAGTTAAAAATCAAACAAATCAGTATTAACAAAATTAATTTGTAGAGGTGGCACAGGAGAACAAAAAGTGACTTGGTGTACTTTCAGACATTTAATGAGGCTCAGAGGTGGCATGAGTGCAATTAAATCCATAAATTCATGATGAGATTAATGTTTTAAATACAAAACTTTGAATATAGAAATATTAAATGATTTAAATAACTGAAAAGATACTTTAAAAATGAAACTAAAACTGCCAGCAGGTGGCGGCAAGTCACTGATTTTATCACTGAATCATTCATTCAACTGATTCATTCGAACGGCTGATTCATTCAGGAATGAAGCAAGT
>NW_015628913.1:418860-430228 GCF_001515625.1 Sinocyclocheilus rhinocerous
AAATTTAGGAGCACAGTCAAAAATTTAGGAGCACCAAAATTTGATAAAAAAAATGGCCTTCGCATTACGAGGTGATATTTGACTCCTCTAACTTTATTAAAAGTATGTCATCTTTTGTCAAATTCTTTAAAAAATTATATTTTATAAGCTTTTTAAAAATTCTAGATAAAACCATAGAATAAGAACAAGTAGAATAAGAAATATAAGTTACCAATCAAATTAAATCAGTATTAACAAAATTAATTTGTAGCGGTGGCACAGAAGAACACAAAAGTGGCTTGGTGTACTTTCAGACATTTAATGAGGCTCAGAGGTGGCATGAGTGCAATTAAATCCATAAATTTATGATATTAATGTTTTAAATATTAAATTTTTGAATATAGAAATATTAAATGATTTAAATAACTGAAAAGATACTTTTAAAATGAAACAAACTGCCAGCAGGTGGCAGTAAGTCACTGATTTTATCATTGAATCATTCATTCAATTGATTCATTCGAACGGCTGATTCATTCAAGAATGAATCAAGTGACTGTCTTTATGAATGGGTAATCATGAATCACTGACTCACTAGATTCGTTCAGAAATGCCCGTTCATTCATAAACGAGACACCGCTGTGTTTGAATGGAGATGCGCAGCGGCTCCGCTGTGTCTTTGTTTGAAACTATTTTCGACGACGAAATAGAGCAAAATCAGACAATAGTGTTATAGTCAGACAGTGTAAGTCACTTAATATTAACTTCTTGTTTATTGAATTGTATTGTATTAAATCAGTATCACATTTACAAACTCCCTTCAAAATCATTAAAAGCTGTCACTCATCTTAGTTCATCTCGATCTCACATGTATAATCAACGAAGCTCTCTACACTGCACGAAGCTCTCTACACTGCGCATTGAATCTCTTATTTACACCCTGTCTACACTTTGCTTATGAAAGGATTCGTGAGATATGTCTGTGATACATTACTCGATGCTGCAAAAACACGTAGAAACCTTTGAAGCTCCCCTGAGCGCAATCACAAATATGATGATCGGGTCAGTCGCACTGGTGCTCCTAAAAAATGTTTCATAGTCGCACGCAGTAGTTTTCAGTCGCAAATGGGAGCCCTGCAGTAATTCCAAATGACTTTGTTCTAATTTCAGAAGCAGGGTTTGATTGTTTTGCATGTATCTCAAACCTTTTGTATGAATACTACTGTAAGTGTTGCAGTCTGAACTCACAAGACCTGGTTGTCCTGATAATCCCAGCAAAACTTTTAGGCTAAACCTACTCTTTTCCCCCCATGTTCTATAAATAGCTTTCATGCTAAAAGCTTGAGAAATAGCATCTGAGATGTGGTGAACTTCTCAAAGCTCACTGGTAGCTGGAGGGCAGACGACTAACCCACAGAAACACATCACAGTCAGTAGAACTCGAACACGTCTGAGCAGGGTCATGTAAGCCCCAGAGACTAGCTGAGGGCAACAGCTATCTGAGGCGAAGGTGGTGCAAATGTTGAGCTCAGTCTGTCCCAGAGAAGCCCAGTTTGACAAGATAATGAATCGCACTGCTTGCATATTCTGTGCTGTGAGTTTTTGCATTTCACAGCCCAGTAACTTTTTGAAACAAAGGGCTGGATAGTTGGGTCAGTGGATGGGGGCTGGGAAAGAGATGGTGTATCTACATAATACCATTAAAAATGCATTATCATTGAGCTGGGCTACATCAATGCTCCTGTGGACGTTCCACACTGGGACTGCAGGAGCCCACCATCTTCACTATCTTGCCAATATGCTTTCTTGCTAATTTCCCCCTGCAGCCTATGGTGTAGGCAGTTGGCCATCCATCCCTTTATCACATTCCTTTGCTGTCCACATTGAGCTCGCTCCAGCTGAAGTCATTCAAACTTTCTCTGGGCAGTGAACACTGAAGTGTACATTATGTAATACCCTGAGGAACACAGCTGCTTTCTCACAGTATACTTTCTGACAGCACAGAGGATTTTCAAGCCCCTTTTCTGGTCTCTTTCTGCAACTGGTAAAGCTCCAGGACACCAAAGTAATGGGCAAACACATTACCTTGTTGACGGCACCAAAGAAAACTCCCGTGAAGTTGTGGACCTAGTGGTAATATTGGGATGTCTTCAGAAACCAAGATACTGTACTTAGCTCCTCCTTGTCTCCTGGGAGACTCGCAGGTTCAGCCAAAGTAGTTTCCTTGTACTCCCTCAAAAGCTTTGTGCTTTCGGAAACAACCTGAATTTTGTCAGTGGCGATGTCCTCACTTGTTGACCTTACTCTGAGGGAACCACCTTGGCATTCAATCTTAAACCTGTTTTACCGGCCCCACTTTGAAGTGTTAACAGGTCTATCAGTACATGCTGATGTTCAGGCATTTGTTAAGCAGATATGCAGTGCATCTGTGAAGGCTTGACTACTTTGACACCTCCCTTCCCCATCCTACAGCTTTGACCGCAGTGGCCCCTGCTGAACCAGTCAACAGGCTCCATTAGTCACTATAGGGGCTTTTCCACTGCATGGTACAGCTCGGTACGGTTCACTTTTGGGGGGTTTTCCACTGGGTACAGTACCTGGTACCTGGTACTTTTTTTAGTTGGCAGTACATACTTTTGACCCACAATGGAAAGTACTTGTCACTCTTTATGATCCTATTACCGATTTGAACTTTTTATAACTTAACTGATATTGTCAGCTGTTTGGTTTCCACTGGATCGACTGTCCCATTTAATGGCAGGGATCAGCGAGCAGGCAGCACTCATAAGTCACCACTGTGTTGGTATCAGTGTGACATCATAAACCAACCCATTGTTCTGGGCATTTCCTGTATGCTGCCCCTGCCAGTGACTAGACAGGTCAAAATCAAGTGCTGTCTGGGTTTAGTATACACTTTGAATCACTGTCAAGTCATCGTCTGAGATTACAAAAGAGCCGTCTGTTTTTCTTCCCCGCCTACCTATATCTCTCTTGTGATTCAGATTTTGTGGTGTGCAGTCATTGGGAGTAAGTGTGTTTACATGCACTTTGCAATAATTTGTCTTTTTAAAAATGTTATGTCAATGTTTAGTCACTAAAGTTAGATTTAAATCATATTAGCATATTAGATTTTTGAAAAGTTGGACTAACAGACCTGGCTTATGCGATTGTAGCTCAGCTTCGTTCCAGCATGTATACACAGTCATTTGACTACAATTTGCCTTTGTGCACTTGCTCCAAAGGTGCAACGTGTTTATAATCCTTTAAATATTTGGTTACACTTTGTGTCATGTATACTTAGACAGACGGATAAAGACAGATACACGACTACTACTTAAATACAAAAAAAAAACAAAAAACTGTAGCTCAAATACAATTGCGCATATAAATATTCTTGGTGACTACAGCAAAAGCGGAGCCCCAGACACAGCAGATCACTCAGCCCCCAGACAGCTGACAGTAATTAGGTGGTAGTGAGGGTGCAGCAGGGTCTTTCATGTGTAGGGCTGAACCAGGTCTCACTTTGATATAGGGACCTTACAGTCACATTCTCCTGTTACGTTTGAGTAAAGTTCATACTATGACTTTAACACAGGCTGTTTCTGAAGCAACACATCAATTTCATGTTGAATTCAATCTCTTTTTTAAAATAAAGCTGTAACCACAAGCTTGCATGACAGGTCTGGGCAACCTAATAAACAACAAGCTGTGGAAATTACACAGGAAAAAAAAGCATCTGACTTAACTATTATTCTGTGATTTCGAGTTACTACATTAAAGTGAAACGCCTTTACAAGATCATTAGCATTTGAAGCACAGTATTAGCTCACCCGCATATACAACATGTGCTGTTTACCAAATATCGCACACCATGAAATTTGGCAATTGCTCTATAATTTATTCTCAGCGCTAGAGGTAGATCAAAGACGGCATCAACCTGGCAGTTGGTAGATTTTTGAACAGTCAAACATAGGTTTGGTGAAATGAAAAACGGGGGATAATTGGCATCTCCAGAGAACACAACCTACAACAAAGTCAAGGGCTGAAAATATATATATACAGTGGGTACGGAAAGTATTCAGACCCCTATAAAATGATATTCTGGAATGATTTTCCATTACAATGTCTTTAAAATGTTACAAGAGAAAAAACTGCGGTGTTCTTTGCAGACACCCCATGGCATAAAATAGAAGTGTATAGAAGACGTGTTGCATGTAAACGCAGTCAGGAACATTAAACTGGTAAGGAAATAAGTATGAAAACAAGGGTTAAAAAGTGATAAAAAGGAATTAGACCACTATTGTAAGCTATGCGAGTTGAATATTAAGCTTGTGACAACATTTCAAGGAAGCACTGTAGTTCAGTTATGAGAAACACTGATTTGCTGAGCAATATACTGATTATGTTAAAGCCTATCCATTTCCAGTAAGCACTGGAAGTGATCTCAGTCTTGATCTGGCCACGCAAGCTTTGAGGCACTAATAGGCCTTGCTTATCTTCACTGAAGGTGTCTATTGTTTGTCTAACAGTGTGTCACCTCACCTGCAATACATAGCTGTGGCCACAATAACATGTGTGGTTGCATATGCTGCCTAAGGAACTGCAGAAGATTCACAGCATGCAGTTGATTCACAGAATTCCACAGATGCATTCTAGGTATTTCTACAGGAAACACATGCATAGAACCAATTCTTTCTGGGGTAAAAGGTTATGATTATTTGACCCAATGGTAGTACATGCTAAACTGAATACACCTACCCTCATCCAAACATTCAGTTTGCAGACGGGTCAACATGCTAATTATCCCCACGCCTGTGAGTGATTGCTGATGGAAGTGGTCTTTTTATGTAGGGATCAAGAGCTTTTCAGGGGCAATGATTGACGAGCTTTTGGATGGTAAGGATGGTGAGGGTCATTTGTCTGCCGTCTTCTCGAGAGCCCATCAGCCCATGGAGACGAAAAGCAAGGCTAGGATGGACAGAGAGAGAAAAAGACAGAAAGATGAGTGTTTGGAATGCATCTTTATGCATGAGGCCTGTGGTCTCGATTGAGAGGCAGTTTAGCCACTCAAGGATTTGATTAACAGGCTGAGAGGAACCAGCCATTTTTCTCTAAGCGCAAGTGCACACACATGCATACAAACTCCGACTAACAGCCTGATGATATCTCTCACACCACCCTGAAAAAAACACAGCAGATTGGAAATCAATACTTCCTCATTGCAAATGGTACATCAACGCTATTTGAGACTGCAGCACTCCGTATTCTGCAAATGTGAGAGTTACATAAACCAGGAGGGCATTTTATATGAATAATAAATATGGTATTTTGTGTATTCCTAACCAGCTATAAGTAGCCCTGCAGAATGTCAAGGTAAAAATAAAGAAATTGAGAGAGAGGAAAGAGCCGGAGACGAAGGCTGAGGAGGGAAGTGAAGGATGTCTCTCATGTTTATTCAAGTGTTCTTGATGTGAGATGCGGTACTGATGGTACTGCACTATTTGTATCCTATTTTGACCTTCTGGAAATTCCCTGCACTGACATTGTCCAGATGGAAATGTGCATAAGGCAAATCCAAGACTGCTGTTAGCCTATCTAATGTTTATATTTTGCAGCTAGCCAATGACAAATTCAAGCCACATCACCTTGTTTGACATCACAGACCTAAAACATACACAGTATACTCTTACATGTACACATCACCGTTCTTTGTATCCAGATATCTTTCCATCAGTAGCAAATTGTCATGTTTTGCATGCAGATGTTGTAGCGACACTACTAGCAAATCTGATTCGATGCATTTCCTCTGGAGGAATTTGGAGTCTTTTGTCTAGTGGAGATGGTGATTTCAGAATGGGTTTCAGAGTGGCAGGAAGTTCAGGTCTGAATCACCCAACACCTGCTGTCAAGCTGCCAAACAAGAGTAGTGAGCTCATTGTTTGTTTTTGGTGTTGGTGACATACAATGAATAAGGACAGGTCACATGGACCATTCAAACACAAAGACCAACAACAGGTACTTTTCCAGCAGGTATTAAATGCCTTTAGGGTATGTTTTGTGACCTTGAAACTACTTGAAAATAAGTGAATTAATGCACATTGGCTGGGCTTGTTGAAAATTAGTTATTTGAATATACTAAAGTGCAAAGGGACAAAATTGTTTTTTATTAATATAATATTTTGATTAATATCAATATTCCTGTAGTAGTAAGCATACTTACCAGCTGAAGCATACTTGATAGCCATTTTGTAATACTGATACCTATTAATAAAATATTATGAATATGGAACAATGTACTCCATGCTAAAACATGTCTCATCTGTGTAGAAGGTTTAATTATCGATATGATTCTCAAAACTAGGCTAAATCCAGTTTTTCTGACTCAAAAGGAACCCATGCTCACTATTAGGGCAAACAGAATAATAATACGTTTTTGTCTGCTTTCTTTTATGCACAGAGATAAACCTGTGGTAGACATATCAGCATGGCTGCTGTGAGCTATGCAGAAGTCTTAGATGCAAAAAAAAAAAAAAAAAATTTTTAATTGCAATCAGATATTTTAATTAAAACATGGAAAATATAAATTTGAATAATATATTTTACAGTTTGAGAACCTATCATAAACAGTTTGCCTTTTTAATTTGGACTGAACTATATTGTTCCTGTATTGTGTGTGTGTGTGTCAGGACAATGGCTTAAAAAAAACCTTCCAAAAATAAAGTCTTAATGAAAATCCAAAAAGATGCTATGAGGGTAAAGTTATGGGAAAGAAAATGCCATTAGCACAATATAAAAACAATAGTAGAAAGTTCCCACCATGATAGAAAACCAAACATCTGTGTGCAAGTGCATATTTGGATATCCTCTCTCTCTGGTGGCCACATGACCTAGCATCACTCCAGCCTTCTGCTGTGCCAGTCCAGTTTCACTATACTTGCTCATTTCCAGTAGCTCATTCTTTTCCTCCTCTCGATCATTCCTTCTTGCTGTCTCACCCAGTTTGACCCTGTTCGCCATTGACCTTTTAAAGCACAGCCAATGATTACTGTACAATTTGCATGATGTGGGCTGTTCCAATGCAAAAATCAAAACAAGATCCTACGCGTATCTAGATACATTGTATGCCACAAAATAGAAGGCATATCATTACAATCATGGAACAATCATCATATTATGTACTTGAGATGTTTTATGCAAAATACTGAATAATATTAAAACAGTAAAACAGTAAAACCACATCTCTGTGATGCTACTCTATCTGTTCATGTAGAGGTCAAAGCAGGTGTGTGCCATTTATGTTGAGAGGTGTGTAGGCAGAGTTGGCGCACATCACCCTCGCAGAGCCATCCACCTAACTAACAGCTCTGCTCAATAATTACATGGAGAGAAAATAAAAAGGGCAGATGCCCCCCTGGCACCGGGCACAGGACCGGTGTGTGTCCAACCTGGCGATGTGGAAGAGCATACAAGGCTGACTCTTTGCTCCAGCGAGCAGAGAAGCTTGACGTAAATACACTAGAGAACTGACTTTGAGCACAGTTCAGAAAGCATGACCACCCCATAAAGCACAAACAGAGAATGTTTGCGGTTCTTCTCCTAGAAAGCGAGTTTCTAAGTGCGCGTTACCACTTCCTCCCCATCCACTGCCAATTCAGTGGAGGAAACCAAGCCCTTGTTTACCGACAGGAGTCTCCACTATCCCCCCGACCCGCAGGCCCCCCTTTCCTTCCCCCTGCCCCAAAAGTCACAACAAAAGGACAACTGCCAAAATCCTCTCCATTTATCAACCCAACAGCCGTACTGTTACAGTTACACTGGTTACAGCACCTGGTGATGGTTGCTAAGCTGGTGCAAGAGCCATATTGTGTAAGCTTTATTTTAAGCCTTTTATTTTAGGCAGGCCAGACCCTCTGTAAATTGTGCCAAGTGCCATACTGTATACCTGATATAGCTCTGGCTAAGGATCTGCAGGCACTGTAGTCTCTCCTTGAGGTGGCTCTGAGCTGCTCTGCTGTGAGACCCACCTGTTCGCTATTGCTGGCATGCTCCACTTTTCAAATTTAGATGAAGCAGAATCATTTGGAAGCTGAGTAAAAATTCAAATGGGAAGTTGTGAGATATAGTTAAGAGAGAAAGTCAAATTATGAGTTAAATTATAAAGCTGTAATTGTGAGATAAAATCACATTGTGAGAAATAGTAGTATTGCAACATATAAAGATTTCAGAGATTGCTGAGTTGCAATTAGGAAATATACACTACCATTTAAAAGTCTGGGGTGAGCCTTTTTTTGAAAGAAATTAATGCTTTACTTCAGCAAGGTTGCATTCAATTTAAAACTAATTACAAATGCTCAAAATCACCGTTTCCACAAAAATATTAAGCAGCATTGTTTTCAACATTGATAATAAGAAATGTTTCTTGAGCACCAGATCAGCATATTAGAATGATTTCTGAATATTAAAGACTGCACTAATTCAGCTTTGGCATCGCAGAAATTAAATGTATATATTTTAAAATAGGATCAAGCATAGAACAATTCATTATTAGTTATTCAAATGTAATAATATTTCACAATATAACTTTTTACTGCATTTTTTAACAAATAATTGCATCCTTGGTGAGCATGAATACCTAAAAAAAAAAAAAAAATACACCAACTTTTGTACAGGTAGAAATGGGTTTCCACAGAATCCATGTCATTATGTATTCATTAAATACTTAAATTCACTACATCAATGTCTTACAAAAATAGCTCAAAGCATACAAATAATGTCAAATGTTGAAATAAAAGTGTTTGCCTTAAAAAAAAAATTGTTATAAAACTGCACAACTGCTCTTATAATTCCGCTTGTATTTCAATCTTTCTCATCTAAGTGTGATATGTTTTTAAGAAGCAGAAACTTTGCATCTCTTAATTTGGAGCTGCCCTACAAACACAATAACCTCCCCACCACATCCACACTAAACTGCGCTTTCGTCCTGAAGGTTGTACAATGCGAGTCCTGCTGAGTGCTTTTGGGAAGGAGACAGAACAAACGTGCTGCTCTTAGTCCTTCCAGTTTGTTATGGCTCAGTTAAATAGGTCATGCGCTGAGGACCAGCGACCTTGGAGCATTTGTCCTGCTCACTGAGACATTCAGCCTTCTTTGTTTTGCGCAGAAACAGAGAGACCCACTTTCCACCATTTGCACCAGAGTCTTAATCATCTCATTACAATTTATAAAAAAATTTTGGTGTTTTAGATGGTGTTACCGACTTCTTTTAACACTGTTTTCTCAAAGCACCTGGATGCTATGACAGCGCTCTCACCATCTGGTGCGAACGCAGTGAAATTGGAGTGCAAAAATGACAGCAATTGTGAGGTGTTTGCAGTCAAGAACGTAAAGTCTGCCTTCTCCGAAGGGGAGACTGAGCCAGTGTACAGCTATGTGGGTCGGCTGCTATTTTAATCTGTAATGTTGCTGGGAATACCTGGGGGAACAGCCTGGCTCTGTTGGAATGGGGGCTTGTCTGTATGCAAGTGACAGTTTGCGTGTGTACGCATATGTATGGCGGGTTAGAGCGTGCAGATCGTAAAGGTTGTTTAAAGATTTGCTTTAGTGTGAGCAACGCCTACTGGGCACCTCTTGTACCCTCTTAGATTCAGTGGAGCAGGGAGCATATATGTGTGCTTTTAGGCATGGGCCACTGCACCAGGGCAAACCCAGCAGAGACTAGCTGGCATCTGCCCACACGTGAACGCATCATGCTGGCAATCTCGCTCTTACGGTACCCTTCCCCCTCAAGCGATCTTCAGACAGGCCAACAGACTCAAGACTACATTTTGAGTGCCTGTGACTCATCTCGTGCGCTACAATATTCAGGATGAGATCACCCACTTTATCAAATGCAAAGTGCTAAATGTGCTCAACTGCACTGTAGATTCCAGTAAAATGATGAGGTAATGCCTGAGATCCATCTCCGAGTTGCTACCTTGTCCTAGCAACGATGCTGTCATTGCGTTCGTGACCTTGTGATAATCAGCAAAGGGTTGGGGAATTTTGGCAAGGTGGTGTTAGAGCTCCCGTACGGGTTCCCCGCAGTGCAGACAAGTGTGACGGCAACAGGGGCACCTGCCGTTCAGCCGTCCCACTCCGTCTGCGATCCCGGTGGCTTCAAAAACCCCAACTCCTGGGTGAGCGCGCCAGTCCTGGAGAGGTGCAACTCCAAATGCCCAAATACACCATGTGCACTTAGCAAAGGTCTTCCTTTCCGCAGTTTCCATTGTAGTCAGGGATTAATAGACTGCAAAGGCATTCATCAAGTCCCAGTTAGGTTTCCTTTTATGTCACTGTAGCAATTTTGTCAGATGCTGGTAATTGGGTTCAAAGTGCCATCACAGTAAAAAGCTTTGTGGGAGTGAGTCAGAAGGGGCGGAACCTCGCCGTCTCAGGTGACCTCACTCTCAGCCCAGCTGCTCCAGAGTGCAGAGAGGAGGGAGGAGGTGGGGGATGAGGTCATTCTTTTGCTGGGAGTGTGTGGGCTGGATTTGCGTAGGTGTCTTTGTGTGCGTGTCTGCATGCATGAGAGAAAGACGCTGGAAGTGATAAGGCTGGAGATTTCTGAGCCTACTTTTTGTGACATTGATAAAACAAAAGAAGAATGAAAAAAATGAAATGCTAAACGAAAAGCTTAGGATCTGATATCGATCAATAACGTCCACAATAAAGAAAAGGAAAAATCTAGTTTAGAACACATAGAAATGTACTCTTTGTATTCATGTTGGTTTCATATTTTTGGAAAACTTTTGGTTTTATACAATTATAAAGAAAGTTTACATTTTAAAATGTCATGTGTGGCCATCAAGTAAAAAGTGAAAGAAAAAAAAATTTAATTTATAAATATCACATTTTGGGGGAGTTCACACCACATGATATTTTACAACCTGAACTAATTTCCTTAAATGTTATTTGATTTTTTATTAATTACATTTATTTTATTAATTACTTTTGATTTCATATTTTAATTTATTTATATTTAACTTATTTGTGTAAAGAAATACTTAAATGAATTTTAACACAAAAATTTAAAACATGCTCATTTATTGTGATGTCATTGACCCTCACATACGGCAAATTGTGCATTACAAAGTCCATTTAAAAAAATTTAATATATAAAAAACAAGGAAACTAGTTTCACCCACACTGAGGAATTTCATCCAGACATTGTTTTATCATCGCAAAAAAAATAAATAATTCTCACTCTGTCCCCTGCTTGCGGGTTTGTGGTTTCATTCCTCACAAAAAAAGCTTTTAGGCATCAGTTCACAATCAAATACTCCCTCCCACCTCACCCCATTTATGGCTGGACTGGCAGAGTGGCAGGGCTTTGTGTCTATTGTTGAGAGATGAG
>NW_015628913.1:430361-436005 GCF_001515625.1 Sinocyclocheilus rhinocerous
AATTTTAACACAAAAATTTAAAACATGCTCATTTATTGTGATGTCATTGACCCTCACATACGGCAAATTGTGCATTACAAAGTCCATTTAAAAAAATTTAATTTATAAAAAACAAGGAAACTAGTTTCACCCACACTGAGGAATTTCATCCAGACATTGTTTTATCATCGCAAAAAAAAATAAAATAATTCTCACTGTCCCCTGCTTGCGGGTTTGTGGTTTCATTCCTCACAAAAAAAGCTTTTAGGCATCAGTTCACAATCAAATACTCCCTCCCACCTCACCCCATTTATGGCTGGACTGGCAGAGTGGCAGGGCTTTGTGTCTATTGTTGAAGCAGACATCTGATTCGAGGTGTCTATGATCGATGCCAGCGTTTTAAAAGCTACACAAGGCTATTGTTTCATTGTAAATTCTCCCGTACGTGTCAGTAATGAGACATCTAGATGGAAAGGACAATTTCGCTGCTAGCATGAAACAAAGTCGTAGTAGGCTCTCTGAGAGATTGCTTTTGCGGTTTTTACTGCAGTCGTCAAAGCTCTAACTCTCCGCTCATGACAGACGACAACCTCATCACTCCAGCTTACATACTTCGGAAGCATCCAGCAAATAGCAATACTGTGATTTTCGTAAACATCCCCAGAGATGGGCTTTCAAAGACAGGATTTATGTTTACCTTCCTGGTGCATGAAAGCGAGAGGAATAGAGACTAGAAAAGAGCAAAGGAGTTTGTTGTCCCATAAAATACCAGTTGTGCGAAGTCTGTGTAATTACCACACTGCAGGATAATTATAAAGAGGACAGATGCAGGGATGAAAAAGCCATTTACGTGCACTTAAGTGAGCGAAGACAATTAACTCGGATGCCTATCCCGGCCCTGAGAAATTGGGCTGGAAATCCTCGCAGTCAGTTATCACACAAACCAGAAACGACCGGCCTTCTCCTATCTCTTGGAGGTGAGCCTCGCGAACAGGCTCAAGCAAGTTGTTTAATTTTTTAAGCAGCTTTGCTAATCTGCATTCTTCATTTTGTTTTGGAGCCTTTCGTGCGTGAGAAATCCCGCAGCACAAAGCCTGGTGGGGGCAGCTGCCGGGTTGGGAGGGGTCTTGAATTATTATGTTATCATAACTGCCTTTGTCCATCACTGCGGCCTGATCCAGGGGCTAAGTTGGCGATTGGACAGGTTACCATATCCATTCCCCCCAGGGTAGCGTGCCTGCACTAGTCCGCAACGACTCCAGCCAGAAAATTTGTCCGGGCCGGTCTTTTTATGTGTGCTTATCGGCAGGATTGCAGCCAGTGGATGGAGGCCCAGCTGGGTTACGTAACTTCTCTCTGCTCCAGTCGTAGCATCTGCATCAAGGCATGGACCCCTGCATCCCATCTATGCAATTTCCTTTTCCATTTCCTTTCAGCTGGCAGGCCGAGCCATCGTGCGTGCTACTCGCATGGGACAGGAAGCTCAGATAGATGTAGTGGCTCCTTATCGATGGTGTGGCACTCTCCCTGCAGCTCACATACTTAAATTCCCCTTGTGAGGCTGGATGCAGATGGAGAAGTCTATACAAGGATGCATTAAATTGATCAAAAGTAACAGTAAAGATGTTTACATTGTGACAAAAGATAATTTAAGAAAGATTGGGATATTTAAAATATATGTTTCTATTCATCAAAGAACATCAAAGAACACACAAGTTCGACCCAATTGTTTAATGTCACAATTGTTACCATCTATTTGCATTAGTTTAAATCCAGCTGGTCACATTAATGCTCTTGCTGGCCAGCGAAGTTGGAAGAAAAGCAAATTGATATGTTGATTCAGCTGACAGAAATCCTGCCACGCCACAGAGCGCCATTCACACAGTTTTCCATTAAATCACATTATATTTGTCACAAATCATTGTTAATGTACATAATGACGACTTCACCCTGGGCCGAAAGATTGTGTATTGTGCATTTTTGTCTTTCTGTGGCTCTATTAAAGTCTACACTATAGATTGTGCTTTCTCTTTCCGTTTGCTCAGTTTTTTTTTTTTTAAACACCGAACTTCAAACTCTATGACACTTTGTTCATTCTTGAAGTGAACTTTTGCCACTTGAATTGAACGCAATGAGTCCGGTGTGTGTGTGATGCCAGCGAGTTGTCCTAGACACAATGCGGTGCTGTGCTTTTGTCCGGTGTGTGACATAACATATTACATATAACATATTTTGTTATTTTGATTAGATAATCAAGCGTTCTAAAATAGAAGCAAATAAAGTGTGAGAGTATACATAAAATATCCATATATATTTTCAATGCTATGGCCTTTGTGTAGATATTTAAAGATGGCCATCTTTAAGCATGACTGTTGAAATTAAATGGTAAAACTTTACAATAAGACTCCATTTGTAACGTTAACTAAGGTTGATAAAAGCCGTAGAAGTATTGTTCCTTGTTAGAGTGTTAATTTCAACATTTACTAATACATTTTTAAATTTTAAAGTTGCTTCTTTTAATATTAGTTAATGAACTACAAACTAACTTTAAAGATCAATATATAATTAATATTTGAATATAATTAATATATAATTAATATATTTTTATTCATTTCCAAAGTATGGTTCAGTACTGTTTATTATTATTATTATTATTATTAATTTTTTATTTTTTTTTAATAGTAAAGCACAATTTTAGTTTCCGTTCAGTGTCCATTTTAAAAACTATCAGTTGATTAATCCGTATCAGCTAGTGTGGTCCAACCTAGCTATCGGTATCGGTAAAATCCACTAATGGTCAACCTCTACTTTAAATACATTTATACAAGGGCTTTGCAATGAAGCCTGTTTTTGGCAGCACTGCAATTTTTTTTTTTTACTTACCAAAGACATTTATCAGTCCATTTATCAGACAGTCCCCACCACTGACTCTGTGGTCAATGAATAAGACTGGCCTTTTCACTTCTCCCCTGCTGTTCCTTGTCTAGATGTGAATTTCCCATGGTTTTATGCCACACTGCAGAGCTTAGAAAGCAGGGAAGCCTGACTGATAGTCCCCACTAGCGTTGTCACGGTACCAAAATTTCAGTATTCGGTACCAATACCAGTGAAAATCCACGGTTCTGAATACCAATTTCGGTACCAAAGCAAAACACAAAACAATGCTAATTTAAAAATTTGACTACTTTCATTTAATCCAAAATGTGTACATATTTAATTTTAAAGGGCTTTTGAAAACCTAGAGATGTATGGGAAACACAAATACTAATAATTAAAATGAAACTTACCTGCTTGAACTCTTTCATTTGTTCTGGGTGTCTGTCTTTAAAGTGTTTTGTTAGTTTGGTGTGTTTCCTCGTTTTGAGGTCCGGGTACTCGGTACCACCGGTACTTAAAAAAACCTGGTACCGTAACGTTTTCATTTTTTTAGTACCGACTTGGTACCGAAGTACCGGGTCTTTTGACAACACTAGTCCCCACTGTGGGATAGGCGTAATGAGAGCAGCTGCTGGGTCTCTGGCTGAGGCTCCGTCCCTCAGAGAGAGACAGACAGCTTTGAGAGCTGACAGAGTGAACCTGAGGTCCTTGCAATCTGAAGTCATGTGGGCTATTTCTTTGCAATGACATCACTAAGAATGAGAGAACACAACCCCTTCACACCAGTGACAGAGACGTCACACCAGGGTAATTTTAATATTCTCTCCACGTGGCTTCACACTCGTAATGCCAACCCTGGCTCATTTTAAATACGTGCCTCTAAATACATTTCTGCATCACCGTTATTACGTACCTTACTGCACGTTTCGCAGCAGTTTCAAAGTGAAATGTCCAGTGAGTGGCGCTAAAACACGGGTTCAATACATGACCCTGGCGCGTTTTTTTTTACGTTGATATAGGCACGTATTGCTGTGTTTTATTACGTTGCTTCAGGTTCGTATTGCGGTGGTTCATAATTCAAATATCCGGGGAGTGTCGCTAAAAGTTAATGATTTATCGTGTTGGAAATATCCCCTACACCAAACCCAACCCTAAACCTATCCGATAGTGTTAACAAATGCAAAACTGATATAAAAATACATTTGTTGATGCAACCGTGCCATTTGAACTTCCTTGTATGCAGGTTTAAACTGTTTTGTCGAAGCATAGTTTCACAGAGCTCTTCACCACTCAAGTGCAACTCCATACTGCGTGAGCTACCGAAGAAACCTACTGAATATGAAAACCCATACATATGAAGCTGGATATGTGACGCTAATGTTCAAAAGTATCAGTTTTGAAATCTCGCAGCATGTTAAAATTGTTTTGAATATATAACATAATATTCCTCAAAAAATAGGCTTTATTAATCAAAACTGTGGACCTGTAAATCATACTTTGTGTGAAAAGGAATAAAAGTTGTTGGAGTTTTACTGCCTAGTGTTTATTTCAACTGGAAACTGCAGCAATTCGTATGTATAAGTACGTTTTTTCAGTTTTGCAGAAATGTATTTCGAATGAGCCTATGTTGCGTAATGCACAGCACAGAAGTGCTGATGTGTGAGGTGGATCCGAAAGACAGATCTCTAACTAGGGCTGTCACGATTATGAAATTTGGCTGACGATTAATTGTCTAAAAAAATAGTCACGGTTATTGCGATTTAGTTTTAGGGCTTTGGCGATTATGATGATAATGCAGATTATCATGATTAATTGTCTGTTTTTTATGGCTTTCATTATATAATTGATTAATTTCAGGGCTCAGTAAATAATTATGATGTTATCTTTTAATCTTTTAAGTTATTATTTTGCAGTGTAAGATTACATAGAGTATTCCAAATTATAAGAATCGGCCAATACTGATCCAACACCAGCGCTATTGTTTTTCTACACCACTACAGAACATCAATACTGTGTTTGTGGAACTAATGGTCACTCTTTTTTAAACCCTTTGTTAAACACAATCCACTAAATACTCACTTACTCATTACAGAGAAAAACTACAGTTGATTAAAAAAATATAAGCTATGAAATTAAACTAGCTGACTGTATAATTTAGCAGCAAAAACAATATCTTGAAAAAAGATATTGGTGCACATCTTTGGTGCACATTATACAATTTAAACATGTTTATTCTGTTAATTATTTGTATTCTTACAAAATACATTGATGAAAATAAGATAGAAATCATGAGAAAAAGAAATCTAATAATCTTTGTGTGCAAAACGTTGATAATGTGAAACGCTTCAAACAGAGCGGCACAAAGCACTTATGCACATCTAGGGTGCAGAATGATGTGCTTGACGCAACATAAGTCACAGCGCGCTGCACTCCACACGGTACCAACAAAGAGAAGAGAAATGAGAGAGCAATGAACTCCAGCAAGATGTCGTTTTATGCGAATCCCCAGACCTTTATCTACACATCAAGTATTATAAGGGGAATATATCATCTTGGAGAGAGAGTTATACCGTGCTGACTTTCATAACTGAACGTGACATGCTGTTTGAATGCTGAGCGGAGAATAGCAGCAGAAGGAATTATATTTACATCATTACATCATTTCTGTAAACTTAAATTTAACAATGTAAATACAATTCTGTCCCTCACATTAAGATACGGAATGGCTTCAGATGATATTGGCTATACAGTGCATGAAAAGCAAACTGGTGCTCTTCTGTTTCTTTTG
>NW_015628913.1:436208-465533 GCF_001515625.1 Sinocyclocheilus rhinocerous
CTTATGCACATCTAGGGTGCAGAATGATGTGCTTGACGCAACATAAGTCACAGTAGGCTGCACTCCACACGGTACAAACAAAGAGAAGAGAAATGAGAGACCAATGAACTCCAGCAAGATGTCGTTTTATGCGAATCCCCAGACCTTTATCTACACATCAAGTATTATAAGGGGAATATATCATCTTGGATAGAGAGTTTTACCGTGCTGACTGTCATAACTGACCGTGACGTACTGTTTGAATGCTGAGCGGAGAATGACTGACAGCTGCAGCAGAAGGAAGATGAGTTTCTGTAAACTTAAATTTAACAATGTAAATACAATTCTGTCCCTCACATTAAGATACGGAATGGCTTCAGATGATATAGGCTATACAGTGCATGAAAAGCAAACTGGTGCTCTTCTGTTTCTTTTGGTGTATGACTCCTCCTTGTGCCATATAAAAAGCACAATAATTACGGTTGTCTGAAACAACCGTGGTTAGATCAAATAATCGCGATTAGACGGTTATTTAATTATCGCGACAGGCCTATCTCTAACATGAATCATTATTCCACTCAAGTATGCTTAATGAATATAACAAACACCTAGATCAAGACAAGAATATTTGAATCCAATAATAGCCTTAAATCCAAACAGCTTCCCCCAAGAAGTTTTATGTTTAATATGAGGTCAGTAGGAGCTCATTTGCAAGGATTTGTGTGAAATATCATCAAGTTAATGGGCATAATCATTTATAGTGCTTCAAATATGTTCCTGTGTTTGTCGCCACAGCCAAGATAAGAGACTTTCTTGGTGAAATAAAAAGCCCTCTTTATGTCTCCTAGGGGTACAGCCCTTTACCAGAGCCTGATAATGGGACTGCAGCTGAAATTGACTCCCTTGGAGAACTTGGCCTATTAGTCATGTCTGTTGCCTGTTACAGTATGGTATGTAACCAGAGATCTCTATACAATACCCAGAGGGCCATGCATCTTATGAAACAAAATGCCCTCCAACTCAGCCCCCTCTTCCAACTCGCTCCTTGACAGCCAGCTCTCTTTTGTTTCCTCTTGTTCTCTTTTGTCTCCATGTGTTGTATCCCCCCACCCATGTGGCATTCTCTTTGCATTGAGTAATGAAGATTAGCCTGGCGTCCGTCACAATAGAGCCCCCCCTCATCTCCAGTATCCCTTACTTAGACTCCCCAATCTTATAACAAGCTGTTAACCCCATTTAAAAATGTCCCCTTTCAATCGGCTTGTGACGGGGAATAATCCAGCCCGAGCAATTTAATGAAAATCGCTGTATCCTGATTAGATTACCCCAGTGCCGCCAGCCAGTGGCCATTAGCCGACCCCGTACACAGATAAACAGCAGCCCCGCTCCGCAAATCCAGTTAAAGGAAGACGGAGAGAGGTTTTCTGAGGCTCAGCTCGCCTTTTACCAGCCTGCAGTCTTACTGCCTTTGTCAGTGGGATTATCCCCCATTTGGCACATCTATGGTGAGGACTCATTCACATCCTCCTGTACCCACTCTATCCATTATTGCGCTTGTCTTATTGCTCTGTCATTCTGCTGAGCATGATCATCTACGGCAGTGTTTCCCAACCGGGGTGCCGTCTGTTGAGAGCAGGGGTGCCGTGTAAAAAATCCTTTTTTAATATTTTTAAATTGCTAAAATGTTCAAAAAAGCATCTATTATATAATATCAATTTCTGATGTCGCCAATAATTAGAGATGCACTGAAATTTTGGCTGCGGCATATCTATAAGGAAGATTTAAGATTTATGAGATTTGTCAAGAGCATTCATTCATTATGGTAAATCGTTGATGCACTGATATTGAAATTGTTACGAAGATACTATAAAATTATGTTTATTATTGTTTATAGATTCTGTTAATTATGGCCAATAATGATCTAATGTCCAACTATTTAAATCTATGCTAAAAGAAAAATTAAAACACTTAAGGTTGTGAATGACAGATAATATTTCACAACAGATTATTTTTATATGGATGGAAAATAATTTTCTATGTATAGTACAGTTTGAATTAAAAAATAGCTCTGCTGTCTAACATGTGCAGTAGAAAGGGAAAGCACTCTTAAAGGGTTAAATATTTGCCATATTGCTAAAAAACTTTTTTTAGATTATCAAAAAAACATTAAAACAATATCCAATATTGGCAAAAAAAAGACTTTCCCCTAGTATATATTACTTTCAAGATCAAAGAAATAGTAATGTACATTTTTCTAACTAAACACATTTTTATAGATTATTACTACAAATGTATTAAAAAAATAAATAAATAACAAAAAAATATCAACGACCAAAAAGCAAGGACAAATAACCAAATCACAACACAAAGTCTGGTTATAGTTAAAAATGAATCCATAATCTTTAAAATACCAAGCTTGTTTACCCAAATCGTACTTTGTCGTCTCATAGACTTCACATTGTAACACATAGCACAACAGCAACTTAATCTGTGCGCCTCTCCCCACTACAAATTCATCAGGTGTTCTTCACAGAGTTTACAAAGAGTTAATAGTGACTTTGTTCATTTGGGAAACGATCAAGGTCGCATTATGTCCTCTACAATCCTGTGCTGAAGAAGTTATTGAGAGACGCCATAGTGCCTTTTCTGTTCCTTCACAGCTTCTTTTGTCCCTTTTGTGATCTCTTTTACTGAAGTCTCACAATACTTTAAAAGCAAAACCACTGTTTGTGTACACAGAAATAGCTCTCAGCAGCCCCATACAAGCACACCCAAAGGCTGATTGGCACCCAAGCCGCCTCTTCCATCTTTAAATGGAGGTATTCATTAGCTGCAGCTGCACCATGTCAGACTTAAAGTCTCCTTGTGAGGCTGGATGCAGATGGAGAAGTCGGCAGACAGTCTTCCACTCTCAATCCTAAATTATTGCAAGTGTCCTATCAAGTAAAACTTTGATGGGATGAGGCACTGAAGTCTAGCATGGATCTAGCCTAAAAGGATTGCAAAACAACTAAAGAAGAACAAGTAGACAACAACAGTCAAATTAATGGCTGATCTAGTGCCCAAGTTCTGGCCTGGCCTAGAATGCAGTATCATATGCAATAATTTAGTTAGCTGGTGTTCAAAGAGAGTTTGCACTGGACAACACTTGAAAATATAACTCTATATACATACAAGTCAATGCTGGCTTGCTGATCTTTGGTGCCAAGTGTGTCATAAATCTCTCAATAACACTTCTTTACTTGTAGTAGCATCCATCTGTGAAGTAATCCTGCCTCTAAGGGTACAGTGCACAGATAATGTTTGGTTGTTATCTTGCATGATTAGCGTTGCTCTTTGTTTCGCATTACATGCATGCTCACTCAACGTATTGTGGAGAAATGGGTCATGTGTCTGTAGAGAAAAAGCTCAGTGATATTGGCAGTTGTTTTGATGGAGTGGACGGCTACGGGTGCGTATTTCCTGTTCCTGACCTCACAAGTGTTCTTGTCATAATAAAGCTGTCTCAGTTATGTCATGAACCTGATCAGGGCCCTAATGTTCCGCCAAGAGCTGTCCACAGGGATAAACTCGTCCACAACTAAGGCTAATGAATGCTTTTTATCCCTGCACTCCCTCACTAGACAACAAATCTGCCAAATATTTTTATTAGCTTGTATTTTCTCACCAAAGATGGTTAGGTGACTGCAGCGACTAAAACCTTGCTATTCAGTGCAAAGAAATTTAACTAAATATTTGGCCAGCAGATATGTTCACAAGTCTCTGACACAGAGTCCAAGTCCATTTTCAAATATTTTGTCTCAAGATCAAGTTGAGTCTCAACTCTCAACTCCAGGCATTACCTTGGGATTTTGGAGGTGAAGAAAATGATAAAATAAGATAAAAAAAAAAATTTGATCAAAAGTGCCAAAAGGACTTATGTTACAAAAAATATATATATAAAAAAAAAATCTGATCTTTTGAACTTTCTATTCATCACTCGGATGGATCATGTGACACTGAAGACTGGAGTAATGGCTGCTGAAAATTCAGCTTTGCCATGACAGGTTTATTGCATTTTAAAATGTATTAAAATAGAAAACTGTTATTTTAAATTGTAAATAATATTTTACAATACAATTGTTTTACTGTATATTTTATCAAATAAATGCAGCCTTGGCGAGCGTAAGAGACAACATTGAAAAAATCTTAAACTTTTGAATGGTAGTTTATATAGCACACATTATAGCATACATAAAAGAAAAAAGTAAATGATCAACCTAGAAAATATATCTCCTTGATTTGTGTTGTGTACGAATCTCTAATTTAAAGTTTAAGTCGTATCTCAAATACATTTTTTGCCAATTTTTGTCATTTCTGTATCCAGTTACTTGGACGTTCTATACTTCAGTGCTTCACCAGACTCTGGTCCCACTGTTCTGGCCCTTACTTGATAATGGAAACAGGAAAATGTGTCTTTCTGATACAGGCAGCCCTCACAATAACGTCCCAAACCAGTGTCCTGCTGTCTTTTCAAATTTCAAAACCCAACAATGTGGCTGCTATGGAAACAGCTGCCAAGCCTGTTGTGCTCATCTCTGGCCGAGTTCCTGTCTGTCTGTTTCCTCTCATTTCCCAGAGGAGCTGGTCTGTGTTTACCAGCCAAAGAGAGACACAGGAGCAGGAACAGCACTGGAGAGGCCCTCTCTCACACAAGGTGCAGCTACAAAAGCAAGAAGGAAGACTAGGAAGGAAAATGGAGGGCAGGGAAAGGATGAGGATTTCAAAACAAATTTGCAAATCGCATTACATGGTCAATATGTAATTAGCTTTGTGTGCGAGTGTAAATATTGACACACAGTAATGAGTACATGGAGTTTACACTAATCTGAAACCCAAAGCCAAGCTTAGCCTTTCTAGAGAGCACTCTAGTCTGTACGACCATTATGCTCAGCGGCATTATCCTTACATTGTATTTGCATGGTGCTTTTTATGGTTTGAAAAGAGGGACAGTGCAAGCACTTAGAAGCAATCTTGTGACAAGTATCTGTTTTCTCAGTGGAGTCATGTAATATTGTTTCTGAACAGATGTGAACATGCTGAGATGAGGGAAAAAATGACTCAACAGGAGCGACAAAAGCCACATCAGGAAAACAGCTCCAGACATTACCTTCATCAATATATAATAATTCAAGATTGGAAACATAATAGATATGAGCCAGACAGATGAACAGAGCATTAAGCAGCACAGATACCACATGTTTTGTTCTAGGTCAAAGAACTGTAATGAGAGGTAAAACGATAATCTCAATAGATGCGGTTCCAGATGACAGTATTAATACAAGCATGTTTGGCTTCCTAAAATATGACTTTGTCCTGGCTGCTCCTGTCAAATTTGTTGTGTATAAAATAAAGGTGGATACAAAATATTCTGGGCACTGGGACTGGGCCAGTGATTCAATTACTCCAAGTACACATTTGAGCAAGGTCAAGTTCGATACACAGATATTCAAGACATAATGATTTAAACTGCAGCCAATGTCTTTGTATTAGGCGATAGCAGTCATTACATAACAGAGCACTCAGACACGCACTCCTTCACAGGTTTGGCAGGCAGACAGGCCACTAGACATAAAGAAAAAAAAACTTGTGCATCTGTCTACAGCAGAGAACCCAGCAGCTAATGCATATACACTAGGGATGTAACGATTCACTCAACTCACGATTTGATTCGATTCACGATTTTTTTTTTTTAACAAAATGAGATTTAAGACACTTTAAATGAGTGTTAGATGTCTTTAAAGGTCAGTCAAAATTTAAAAATAGGGCAAGTGAGCATGCACTATTAAATGTCCAGTATTGGCAAACTAATAAATAAAAATAAATAAATGAATAAAAAATCAATTGATATACGACATGATATTCTGATATATCATCCATCCCTATTTTCTAACTACGTTTGCTAGTAATCGGTGACAGATGCCTTAGGTCTGGAAGCAACAGAATCCCAGACAGTTCTGGGGGGTAATAGTCAATAATCTGACTTTGTTTTAATGCACATTTAAGCATTTGTTCAGTAAATATGTACACAGCATAGTTTATGCGCATGTCTCTCAAAACACATAAGATATTAACCTCAAATGATTGTATATGAGTATTTATATATTTATCTTGGAAGTTCCATCCAGCATTGTTATAAACATTTGTGGATCGAGACCCAGCTTTTGAAGCCAGGTTTTACTCAGCATAACTACAGCATTGAAATGTTGACTAAGATATAATTTCCAATTAGGATGTACAATTTGAGATGCCATAATGAAGAACTACACTGCTGTTATATAAAAAAGCACTTCAAGTAATCAAGTTGTGTTGTTTCTAAAAGTACGGCCCCGTGTATTGCAGAGGAGGTTTTGAACAACTTGATGACAAGCCTGTGAAGATGCATTTGCAGCGTAAACCTACCAAATCTGGCTTTTTGTTTGTGCAGAATGCCTCCCTGACAAGCCATGCAAGTTACATTTGCAGATGTACACGAGGGATTTAAATATAATCTGGTTCCCAGGCAACCACAACAATAATGAAACCTATATGTAAATGCAGGACACAAAACCAAGTCATTTTCTCCAGAGAAATCTGGGGCAGAGATTCTCCCGCTAAAGAGCTGCTCAGTAAATCTAGCCCTAAAAACATTCAGGCAGTCAGGCTGCCAGAGCCTCTAGCTTATTTGCAGTGGCCCATTCGTCACCGAGTGTCCAGTTTTGCCAACTCGCTAATAGGACACCATCCTCAAAGTAATTGGGCTTTTTTTTTTCAGCATTTTAATGTAGCTCTGGAGATGTACATTTTAATTTCGCCATGGCAAGTGCTGCATTATTTTCTCTTGAGGCTTTGGTGTCTGTTTTGTCAGGATATTAGAGATCTTTAAAATGGATAATTCTTAACATGTTGCCAGCATTCTCCTGATGACAGATCGTCAGCTCCAATCCATATAACCCATCTCAGCCTACTCTTCAGCTATGCAGCAAAAGCAGCAGCGGAGAAATCAGTGGCAGGTGGTCATTAGCACGTCACTGAAGAATGACAAATGGTTTAGCCATGGAGTTCAAGCATCATACTTTTTACTAAAATTACTAATTTTTCAAGATCGTTCTCTGCTGCTCAAACACACAGATAAGCTGAAAGCATCTGATCATAAAGGGTGTAAATACACCCTCAAACTGCACGCTGAACGGCAAGATATTCTCAGCCTGCTAGAAGCAAAACATTTTTCTTGTATCCTCCATCTTACATCTTTTTCCTCAGCAAACAAATGCTGCACATTGGAAGACAGGGACCCTGACTTGACAAACGACTTGCGACGAGCTTCCATCCACTGCAACAGTGGCCAAGGGCCAAGGGAAATGGGATTAAATTATCCATCCAAATTAAAAGAGCATATCTATCTTGTCCCTGCTAACAGCTGTTAGCATTTATCTCCCACATGTGTCCGTGCCATTCATTCATTTTATAATCTGGGTTTATCAGACTGACTAGGCCGAAGTGGGGCAGTGGGGACCAAGGAGTGGCGCCCAGGCGCTAATTGCCTCACTGTGCTTGAGAACATCTGTGTGTGCATGTGTGTGTTCAGAGGAGCACACCGTTTTGGCAAAAAAGGGGGAGGTTGAAGTGTAAGAGGGGGTAGGGAGAGATGACACAGGTGCAGAAACAGGGAAAAAGGAGGGCTATTACACAGCGGGAGAGTCTGCAAAAAGTCACTTCATCACAGACCACTGATTAAAATTTCATAGGAGGGGGCCAAGGGGTGAGTCTGCTGTAGGTAGTAGTAAAAGAGTAGAAGTGGATGGAGGCCAGTGGACGTAGTTGGATTTCCTTTATTTGTGTAGGGTTATGGGTCAATGATGTATAAGTGTCCACAATAAAACACTGGGGGGAAAAATTGTTAAAAATAAATGTGCCAATTTCCTAGAAATATACTGTTTGTATTCATGTTGGTTTAATATGGGTAAAAAAAATACTGTGTTTTCAAGAAAAGTTTCAGTTCAATTTTTCTAAGAAAGTCATGTTATGTAACCAAGTAAAATTAAAAAAACACTCATAATAAAAGAGGTCTATTCATTAATCATTACATGAATTAATAGAATTTTTAAATTAATAAATATTGTATTTTCAAGAAAAGTTTCAGTTCAATTTTTCTAAGAAAGTCATGTTATGTAACCAAGTAAAATAAAAAAAGAGGTCTATTCATTAATCATTACATGAATTAATAGAATTTTTAAATTAATAAATATTGTATTTTCAAGAAAAGTTTCAGTTCAATTTTTCTAAGAAAGTCATGTTATGTAACCAAGTAAAATAAAAAAAGAGGTCTATTCATAAATCATTACATGAATGAATAGAATTTTTAAATTAATAAATAGGACACAAAAAACAGGGTTACGTCATTGACCCATATCACATTGTTTTCTCTCCTTGTACTTATTGGTAAGTAGCATACAAATGCATTTCCGCAGGCACAGGGTGCTATTGCTAGCCACATGGATTGTTTGTTGTCCAAATGTTGCAGTTTAGTGAGAGTGACGGGTTGTGGGAAGGCTAGGGCTACGATTTCAGATGCAACCGTGTCTCGGCAGACTCCTAACAAGTTGCTGACATCTCTTTTGTGAAAGTGAGGTTGCAATGGAAGCGGCCGCTTATTGACTGCGCTTGCTTTGATGGGGAGAATCATGAGCGAGATCAAAAGGAGGTGCGGTTGCTGCTCAAGATCGTACCACACTGATGTTTACCTTTCACACAAGAGCTCTTCTATTGGTTATTAACTGCTTTACTGAGGCTTTTTTTCATGCTTTTGTTGGGCCTTTTGTTAGGAGGTCTGCTTGTAAGAGACTGTAGTTCATATGGCCACTTATCAATTGGCCATCCGCAACATGCACACCGAGATCCGCAGTAAATTACAAACTGTGCACAGCCCCATGCTGTAACTGTATTGTCTAAATGTCAGGAGTCCCAGAGCCGGGGTGCAGGGGGAAGGGAAGATGACAGTAGATGAAGTGAAGAGATTCAAGCTTCACTCTAGTGTGTGTGTGTTTGACAGCTGTTTTCTTCCACACTCACTTCCCCCTCCCTGGACCCCTGTCAGCCTCCCCACCATTACTCACCCCAACACTCCAACCCCAGGACAGCAGTGACAGCTCCCTTCCCTGAGCTCAGCCAGCGAGGTGCAGGAACCAAACAGAGAGAGCGGTTGAAAAGGCGTGCGAGATCCGTGAAATCCTATCCATGAAGGTGAGGGCCTCAGATGACTCTGATGTCCACCCTGCTGTGATGATGGTTTATATGTCATCGGGACAGATAGGATATGCCTCCGATAGCAAATTTGCAGGCGGCTCGGTATCTCTCTCGGTGCTTAGATCCTGGAGGGAGGTCCTTATGGGCTATAGAGTTTCGAAACACTTCTTGAGGTTGATGGTGAGTTCGTGTCACTTGTCACAAGTTGTCTCCAAGGGGTCCTGGGTAATTGTTGTGTCATTACGGATGTAATTGTGCAGGAGCCATAGCGGATCCCTAAAAAAATACTTGAAATAATATAGATAAATGAACATGGTGTGCAAACAGGCCAAAAGCCCTTCAATACATAAAGGACGCATATTCAGTCTTACAAGGGAATGTTATGGTCGTAAAAGAGCTAATGGCCATGGTGGAATCACAGCACCCTGGGAAATTGTTATGAATACTGCAGGGTACGGAATGATGGCATATTTCATCACCAGATCATTGACAATGCCTTTGCTCTACTGAACAAAACATTGCCAGAGTTGAGTACAGGTTTTGCAGGAAGGAACAACTGGCCTGTTAATTTTTGTGCATGGCATACAATCTTTAACATACATCAAAGGACCATTTTCTTGGGTTCCTTTTAACTATACGTGGTTCTTGTGCTGACTAGGGTTTAAGAAAAAAAGTTTATTGATGTTACGTTATAGGTCATTCAGATCAGCATATTGGTGGAAATAGAGGAAAAGTAAAGCTCTCCTTGGTTCTTTGAAACATCAGTACATGGATGGAACTTACTGTGGTTCTCCTGTTCTTGCTAAAAAAAAAAAATATCTTAACCTAGCCACTTTTCAGTTGGTCATCCTAGAAGATCAGCATGGCGACCTGCTAAACCAACTGAACCCCAAATAGTGCAGGCTGGGAAATCAGCTAAGAACATGCTTGCTGGTTTAAAATTAATTTTTCAGCAGGGATGAAACTGCATTAGACCCTAAAAACCATTTTTGCAGCAGAGCTTCCTACAGTCCTAAAAATGTGTGAAATGAATATATAAATACGGCACTTTTAACTCAAGTGTTGTTCTTAGTCACTACTTCTTACACACATACAAGCACACAGAAGCACACATACACACTTAGGCTTCCCATCAGCAAATTAACTGAATAAAGAGCCTCTCTTTGCTGGGTCGTTTGAGTGGCTAATTAGTCATCAGTGCATGCTGTGTAGTGAGAGAGAGAGAGAGAGGAGTGCAGAAGAGATCGGTTTTGCATCAAGAGGTAGAACTTCAAACGACATCTCATGAAAGCCAAAATGCTTAATTAAAACCTATTTGTATGAGAGAAAAGTCATCATAATTTCAACCACAAAAATAGAGAGGGTGTGGAAAAAAAAGCTGTTTTGTTAGATGCGGGTGAAGATATATACACATTAGTTTAGATAATGTGCCGACTTTATTATCCAAGCAGGGAGCGGAGACAGCGAGAGGAACTGACTCTGAGATTGGCGATAATTCCCTCTTTGTGTCCAACTTGGACTGCATCCACAATTGCTAATAACAGTTTTGCGATTCTCCCCCTCGCCTCTCTCTGCCCGCTCTTTGTCTGACATTGCCTCTTAGCGCTGCCTGTGAACCCCCTGGCACTGCATTTATAATGTATGGAGCTCAGTGCGCACAATATAAGCAGGGTATGAAGGGGCTTTCTACACTAGCAGCTAGTACAGAAGAGTTGATTCACCTCATCTACATTTTCTTTTCTTTTTTTTTTTTATGTGGTTGCACAGATGCATGTGAAAATATAGTGTGCTTATGCCAAGTTCTTTCAATTTTCAATGGCATGTTGCTTTAAGCTGCATGACAGAGAATTTATCCGTATGCTGCTCTGTGCTTATCAATGCAGGTTGGGTATGTCCTCAGAGCCTTTATTAAAGTAATAAGGCCTACAAAATGCACAAGAATGGAATAATTCCAGAGGTGCATGATCTCTCGCAGTTGCTAAAATTCCTGCTCGCTAAAAAAGCTTCAGAGTATGGATAATTCATGCACTTTTCAGGTAGTGCTCAGAATCATAAATGAACGCAGAGCTCACAGGGAGAGCTTGCAGTGGTAAATTGTAGCTGCTGCAGTGGACTGCGTTTCAGTTATTTTAGTCTTTGTTGAAGGCTCTGTCTGTATTGCATAACATGAGTCAAATTGTAGCTATAGTATTAGTGCTGTTTTTTTTTTTGGTGTCACCAATGAGGTCAGAGAAAGTGCACAGGAACCATTTGGCTTCAGGTTAATTGAATGGTCAATATTTCACTGCAGCAGTAGCTGTGATGGCATTGCATTAAAATTCATCTGATACTGTTTCTAACACTTCTGTATTAGGTTTTAAACAGCAATCTGTAATTTCAAATTTTTTGATACCAAGGACCCCAAATACGATCCTATTGAGAGGGATTCCCTAAAATATAAAATTTACCTATATATATTCATGTATAAAAAAAATTATTTACACTTTATTAAAAATATTAAGTGTAATGTTGTAAAGCTATCAAAATAAAATAATTGGCTTTTATATTGACATTGAATTAAAGCTTACTTTACAAAGATAGATTTATAGATTTGTTGTTCTTACTGTTAAAAATCTATATCTACAATGAATCTCTTGTAAAATAACCAATTTTGCTAAAATTGTTAAACATTTCATCGAGTGCACATGAAAAGTGCATTCTTGAATGCATTTTTTTTCAGACCCCCTAGAGGCCCCCAGACCCCAAAACCCCATGCGTATGCATATTTCAGTTCAGTAAAATTCAGTAAAAAGTGCAGCTTGTCAGCAGACAACAGATGCTAGGCAAAATCTTCTTTTTGGATGATTTATGTAGGTCTGAGGTAAAGGAGATGACAGAATAAGTTAAGATAGGGCATGTACAGCGACTGTAATATACAGCTGACATGAAGTAAAGAGTTGGAAGGTTTACTCTACTGCTGTTTGACTGTCAAAGTGTTTTTACTGCAACACAGTGAACAGAACTCTCTAATATCCAAACTGGCCACTGTGACTGGGGAACAATAATGTTAAACCACTGAAAAAGAAACTGCTGAGTGAGCAGTCAGTGAGCCATGATAGCGCTGTCTTTCTCTTCCGTCCTCCCTCTGTCTGCCAAAGTATTCATCAGAGGAAAAACCCGAGTGAGGGGAAAGGTATCTTAAGTAATAAGACAATAATTTCTCGCTCAATAAGCACTGTACGACATGCGCTATGCTACATGGATAAATACTGTTCCCTCAACCACAGCAAAGTGAAATAATTCCACGGATGTTTCTCTTCCAGAAAATCTTGCCTCCCAGCTGCACTCCAAAATTTTTCTTTCCAAAAGTCTCTATGTAGCAGATTTAGTCATTTACACCTTTCCATGGTGTGACCAACTGGACAAATCCCAACTGGAAATGTGTTGACCTGCCACGTGTTTCATTTTAGCATGTTCAGCTGTAACCAGCAGTGTTTTTTCAGACGGTTAGCATTCCCTCTATAAAACTTCACTGGACTTAAAGAGTATTCTGAGGCTTACTGTATCATGTTTATGCATTTCTGTTTCTCCTGCAGACATGTCTGGAACTGGAGAGGTACCTACAGACGGAGCCCAAAAGGCTTTCGGAGCTCTTCGACGAGGAGCTCGACTGCCTCCTTACGCCAGCTTTCATGAAGGGAGACAGCGACGAGGACTTGATGGACCCCCTGCTGCCCAGTTTATCCGATGAGCCCAGCCCACCACCTCTGCTTGTATCCCTACCCAAAAACCTTCATGCCCCAGCCAACACCAAGAATACCGAGGCAGGGCTGAAAGAAGCCAGCGGAGGGGTTAATCCCGCCCAGCTAAACGCAGTCACATCCCTCACGCCGCCTTCCTCTCCAGAATTGGGACGCCATCTTGTCAAGCCTACGCAGACTCTTACCGCCACAGCCGATGGCACGCTCACGCTAAAATTGGTGGCCAAGAAAGTCGGTCTTGGGGCGGCAAAGCTGGTGGCGACACATTCGCTACCTTCGCCACCAAACCGCGGCACACAGAGCGACGGAGAGGGAGGACTGGGAACGGTAGGCGGAGGGGACATTCCGGAGAACAAAAAGAGGGTCCATCGTTGCCAGTTTAATGGATGTAGGAAGGTTTACACAAAAAGCTCCCACCTAAAGGCACACCAGAGGACACATACAGGTGATTAACTGCACCAGTTACATATGTTTTTTTAGCATTTAGCATCACATGTATCACTTTCCTGGAGAAAGGTTTCTGGTATACCAAGTCTAACTCTGCATGTAATGAGATGACATTTCAGAGTTTGGAAAATCTTCTTTGCCAAGCCTCTGATACTACAGAAGGGTCACAAGAGATCTTGTGAAGCTAACTCGATTTTTGCAGCACAACCCTACAGCAAGGTAACTGATTTTCTCTCTCCTGCACCTTAAATATCAGACTAAAATGAACCCAGCCACACCATTCAAAACCTGCCAGTGCAGTCAGTAATTGCAAGATGATTGATAGACCGACTGAGCTAAATCTCGTTTCCCAGCTAATTCGGGCTTGCACGCTCTGGTGCCGTCGTTCCTGCCCTCTCGCTGAACCTGACAGCATGTTGCACTCTGCCGTGGCCCCGAAACCTACTGTGACAGTGGCCTCAATGCAGCGTATCTGGCCCCTGTGGCCAGCTGTTGACTCGGCAGGTTCCTGTGAGCGCTGGTGATGCTAATCGCTTTTGGGCTGATTCTAGCGTATAGACGGCGCTTTCGCTTTTGAAGATGGGGGGGAAATAAGCAGTAGCAGGAAAAAGGGGAAAATAAACCCCTGAAGAGACATTTTGGCTTGCTGACTCATCACATTATGTGTTTATTACAAGACAGATTTATTCTTTTCATTGGTTTAATCCTGTTTTTTTTTGGGGGGGGGGGGATTTCCATAGATTACTAAAACAGGGACGCGTACATACTACAGGACCCTACACTAATATTTTTTAGAAGCACTCGTGACCCTAAAAAGTGAATTAGAATGTTTCTAAATTCTGTACAAATAAGACATAAATAATAAAAAAAATTTCCAAACTGAATATTTTAAGCTAACTTGAGAGGTAGTAATAAACAAACTGACTGATATCTTTAACATCTGAACATCTATAGGACACTTAACAAATCAGTAGTTCATGAATGGTCAAATATCAAAATGTATATCTGCTATCAGCACACATTAACCACATTTTATTTTATTGGCGATATCTATACACTGCAATTAACAAATCCTACTAAGGTGAAAGCTTTGCTCATGAATATCAATTACATTATGTAATGTCAGCTTACCTTGTTGGCTGAAAGACAGATGTTGTTAAGCATCCATTTTTCAGCTGGTGAAATAACAAATCCAACAAAGCTCATGACTGGATTTGACTGGATGATCCCAAATGGTTAAGAACATATGCATGTCCAATTGATTAAACACACTTAAAATTTCACATTAAAATGTATTGTGTTCAAAAACATCTAGATCTGAGAAATGGATGGAGCAGAATGCTGAAATCTTGACATTAAATATTTTATAACAAATCTTAACTTGATGCTGTCTTTAAAAAAAAAATCCACAGCACTCATGCCAAAGAATGCTAAAAAAAACAACAACAACAACAACCAAGCTTTCTCTGTTGACTTGGATAGAAATCAAAGCATACTAAAGCACGTAATGTTAAATCAAAGACTATAGAATACCCAAGATGTGTCACTCGTATAGTTTTGAATGGGGAAAAATGCAATGCTCAATATGGCTGCTCAATCGCAGGAAGCCCCGCCTTCTGTATGAAGGAGCCAATCGCTAAAGTCAGTGCGTCACTGCAGCTGCCGTTAGAAGTCCCGGTTGCTATAGAAACAGTCAGCGCTTTGAGACATGCGCTCAGGACTGCGCATGCGCACTGGCTGATCTAGCCTGAATAATAAGCTTTTTATAACACTATTTGAGCAATATAAACAACATTTATGACACAGTTGATATCAGATTTCTTTGGTGATTTCAAATATGAAATTTAATTGCAAGCTTAGTGAACAGTTTTGTAGAATTTGATGTTTCCCCATTCAAAGAGATAGGAGTTGCACTTGCATGCCGAGAGGCGTTTCAAAGATGGCCGCCGAGTGACATGACTTGTCTTAAAGGGACTTTGGTTAAATGCATCAGGGAATTTTTAGTCTGATTGTTTTAATATACAGATATATTTGATCAGGTGTCAGAAGTCACTCAAGTAATTTTTCACATTCAAACTCAATCATTTATGCTCATATATGTGTAGAGCAGCTGTGGAGCCTAATGACATGGTCCTGCTTTGCCTTGTCAGCAATGTTTGCTGAAGTTAATAGCACATCCCTGAATGGGATTTGGAGGGTAAAAGTGGGTTAGAATTAGAGAGCTCATTTTGAAATGCAACATGAGCCACTGGAGAAGACAAAATAAATGGATGATAATTGGGCACTAGGCCCTACCTCTGAAATCTAAACTTTGGAGACAATAATAGCTTACCATCACACACACAGGAAATGTAATTAACCACACCATACACACCTAGTGCGACACTGGTGCGAGGGAAGGAGCTTGCTGTTTTGGAGGGGGCTCGTTGCTAGGAGACTATATCAAAAGACTGTAATAGGTTGATTATTTGCAGCTCTAGATACCAATTGAAGTTCCAATATGCCAGCTCAATCCCACCTTTCCCCTACCCTCTTTGGGTACAGTTGGGGTTGCCAGGCAACTACATCATGCATATCAAAAGCAAGCAATAATTGGTTGGTATTGCGGAGTGTCCATAGGTTGCATACCGACTGGATGGCTCTTGCTCGCTCTCTTCTCTCCTTTTAACACTCTCTCTACCTCTCTCGGCTGGTTGCTAGGTGACTCCATCATGCATTCATGACTCTCCAAGTTATAATTGGCCTGTGTTATGGTTGCCGTGGTTGCAGGTCCAAGCCTGCCTCACTGCTGTCAGACAGCAAGAGGGGGAGGAAGGGGGCTACGGCATAAGGAGGGAGCGAGCATGAGGGGGTCTTTGGCCAATTATTGTGAATGTAGTGCGAAACGTTTGCCGTCTCACACCTGCGGCCCCGCCACTCTCCAAATGACACAGAGATGCTCTTCCTGCACACTTGTAGCAGTCACAGACACCAGAGCAGACGTGGTGATATTTTCTCAGACTGATTTTATAAATTGAAGGAGCTCAAGGACAGGCAAACATAATAAAATAAACCAAGGCACTTTGACCTGCTATTTGTCTGTTCGCGTCTTGCCTGGCAGAGAAAGATGAGATGTCAAAGGCGGCCCGCTGCTTGTTTGCAGTAATCCCAGAGGTGAACTAGTCGAAAAAAGGCCAAGTACACGGTATTATATTTAAAAATTATCTTCTCTTTGTCATGGAAAGTCAAGAAATATGTCTATGGGAGATGGAAAGTGGAATTGGTCAGACGTCTTACTTGGAGTCGTTTTCCTCGTCACCGCTGCCATGTCATTCTTTACTTTGTCTTGCATCATAAGAGAAACCCTCTACATTGCGAGTAAATCACTCGCATATGTGACTAAATCTTCACTCTGGGCGACTAAATTATGTCTAATATTAGCCAATTGCTAATAAATTCTCAGATTTTACTCGCCAGTGTGTGAGTTGAAGGCTAAGTATAAGTTTAGAAATGCAACATGAGCCACTGGAGAAGACGAAATAAATGGATGATAATTGGACAGTACCTCTGAAATTTAAACTCTCAGTACCTCTGAAATCTAGACAATAATAGCTTACCGCCACTCTGTCCAGAGGAAATGTAATTAACCGCACCGTACACACCTAGGACACTGGTGCGAGGGAAGGAGCTTGTTGTTTTGGAGGGGGTTTCGTTGCTAGGAGACTATATCAAAAGACTGTAATAGGTTGATTATTTGCAGCTGTAGATACCAATTGAAGCGCCAATATGCCAAATCAATCCCACCTTTCCCCTACCCTCTCTGGGTACAGTTGGGGTTGCCAGGCAACTACATCATGCATATCTAAAGCAATAATTGGTTGGTATTGCGGAGTTTCCATAGGTTGCATACAGACTGGATGGCTCTTTCTCTCTCTCTTCTCTCCTTTAACACTCTCTCTACCTCTCTCGGCTGGTTGCTAGGCAACTCCATCATGCATCCATGACTCTCCAAGTTATAATTGGCCTGTGTTATGGTTGCCTTGGTTGCAGGTCCAAGCCTGCCTCGCTGCTGTCAGACGGCAAGAGAGGGAAGGAAATAAAGAGGGGGAGGAAGGGGGCTACGGCATAAGGAGTGAGCCAGCGTGAGGGGGTCTTTGGCCAATTATTGCGAGTGTAGTGCGAAACGTTTGCCGTCTCACACCTGCGGCCCCGCCACTCTTCAAATGACACAGAGATGCTCTTCCTGCGCACTTGTAGCAGTCACAGACACGAGAGCAGACGTGGCGATATTTTCTCCAAATTATTTTATAAATTGAAGGAGCTCAAGGACAGGCAAACATAATAAAATAAACCTCAAGGCACTTTGACCTGCTGTTTGTCTGTGTGCGTGTTGCCTGGCAGAGAAAGATGAGAGATGTCAAAGAAGGCCCGCTGCTTGTTTGCAGTATTCCCAGAGGTGAACCAGTGGAAAACAGGCCAAGTTCATTGTATTATATTTAAAAATCCTCTTCTCTTTGTCATCGAAAGTCAAGAAATATGTCTATGGGGGATGGAAAGAGGAACCGGTCAGAAATCTTACTTGGAGTCGTTTTCCTAGTCGCCGCTGCCTTGTCATTCTTTACTTTGTGTTGCATCATAAGAGACTTCCAGGACCGACCGAGTGATGTAGTGGTAAACCCGACATTATGTCATCCTTTACCTCATCTTGCATCATAAAGCTAAAAAACGAGACGGGATAAATCAACTTTGATTTCATTACAGCAATATGTATGCTCATATCAACTGCATACATTTTTGGGATATGAAATATTGCGAAAGCGAATAACTTCCACTTTCTCCACATCTTATTGGATCATATTTTCCTTACCAAAAAAGGAAAAGGAAAAAAACAGCCTGTAATCATTTCCATTCCTCTCTATGATTTTCTTCGCCAGTATCCAGAGTCAGTCATGGAGGTCCAGGCTCATCCTTGCCGAAAGACTAGCATAGAACAGGATGAATTTCTATGCTGGTCAAGACTAGTTTAGACTGGTTAGTATGGTCTTTCTAGTAAATTGGTTGAGTAAGATTTTTTAAGACTTACTGATTAACTATCAATAATCAAGAACCAAAAATCTATCTGTCTGTCCATCTATCCGTCTAGCCATTTATCTATCTGTCTGGACTGCCAATCCAAGGCCACCATAGCAATCAACTACAAACACCATAGAAATGCCATAGAAACCACTTAGAAAATCTAAGCAACCTCCTAGTAATGCCCGAACAACCACTCATAATGCCCTAGCAACCTACCTACTTTGTCTGACTGACTGTAATAAATCTAACAAATATTTGAAACTTTCAGACAAGGCTTTGTCAAGCCAACATCATGTCTTGAAAAACTTAACCTAAACCTAACAAAACGATTAAAAGTAGCCTACATGCCTAATATCATGTATTTTTATTTAAGAAATAAATTACCAACTTGGTGGTGATCCTAGTTTAGAAGCATGGTCAGCATCAATTTAGTGAAAAACTATTTCCAATTGGGCAACTTCAACATTAATGGAGCTTTACTCTAGTTAGGGAGATTGGTGCACACATTGTTTGCTGGAGAAGCTGGCAGCTCTTGTGCTGTGAATATGGCATCGTTTCCCATTAAGCATCATTAAGACCCCAATTATCATTACCACCTCCAGATCTGAATCAGTGCCATCGACACCCTCCCCATT
Source organism: Sinocyclocheilus rhinocerous (assembly GCF_001515625.1). Classification (NCBI taxonomy): domain Eukaryota; kingdom Metazoa; phylum Chordata; class Actinopteri; order Cypriniformes; family Cyprinidae; genus Sinocyclocheilus; species Sinocyclocheilus rhinocerous. The sequence continues at coordinate 455,329 of NW_015628913.1, forward strand.
CCCACCCAGGCCCCGGGCTGAAGCCGTTCTGTTCCCCAGGAACACTGCAACTGTGCCGGGACCCTCTCTTCGGGTGCTGAAACTCCCCTTCCTCCATCACTCAAGGCCATATTTTAAATCTGAGGCATAAAAGTACGGCATGTGGAACAATTGGTACCACCTTTCCCATCTGTTTAACTTCATTTGAATTTCAGTGCTCACAGGGAGGGTGGAACACATTTAGCACAAATGGCTTCATTTTGGATACTTGACTTTGGGTTATGAATTCGTTCTGTTATGGTGACTGAGCACATTTAGGCAGCCCCTCTTCAATTTAAGAAAAGATGGAAAATGACCCTTGATCGAATCAATTTATGTGTCTGAAAACGATCACCTCCATATATTGCCTGAGAAGGCAGCATTTTTCACATTTCGACGACTGAGAAAGCAGGAGGTTTGGGCTACAGAGATGCGATTGGTCGACTGAGAGATAAAGTGAGCGATCTGATTGGCTGGCTTGGATGTGTGATTGAGAGAAACAGTAATGAATGATGTAGATAATGGAACTGCTGACGGTGCTCACAGTGGCTGCCTCGCTCCAGAGGTGCACCATCTGTGTACAGGTGTGTGTGAATGGTGAAGCAGGGATTAAATGATGTGTGTTTGTGCATGCAGGTGAGAAGCCTTACAAATGCTCCTGGGAAGGTTGTGAATGGCGTTTCGCACGAAGCGACGAACTGACGAGGCACTACCGCAAACACACTGGTGCCAAACCTTTCAAGTGCAACCACTGCGACAGGTAAGAGACACAGTGCAAAAGCTGCAAAGCTAGCTCACAATAAATGTATGCACATATTTAACCCCTTTTAGTTCTTTAACACCCCACACACACATTCAAGCACACTAGTCCACAGTCCTCAAGCTCCCATAAACAAATTCCTCAAGTTATGAGACCACAAGACTAAAATATCTCCCTTAAAAAGAACCCACTGGCCCCTCCCTTTGCTCTTGTTTCCTTGAATTCTCTCTTATGGCACGCACATAGCAGTACTGCATCGGGCTCATTGGAAGTTAGTGCAGGCCCAGTTCCCTGCTGAATAACTCATTCACAGTCTGGTCCTGTGATACCCATTACCAAATTACTGCGAATATCTCATTCTCACATTCTGTTCCACTTTCCTCCGTCCTCCCATCAGTACAGCGTATGCCCACACTGGCTTGAGTGCAGGGAGAAAGAGAAGTTAAAGGCATGGGTGTGCATTCCAAGGTAAGAGAGTTATACAACAGTAATATAAAAGAGCTGGGGAGAGGCACAGGATGAAATGGATGCACGTAGAGCTCTAGAGGAAAGACACAGCATATTTGATGTTTGTTTGTTTGACTGAATACTGAAACATCAGCACACAGTAAGCGTTTTTTGTAGGATGTTATGTAGAATAACTAACCACAATTTTCATACTATTAGAAATGCATTGATATAAAAATTCTGGTCAATACAACAAGCCAACAATTATTTTGATAAATGATAAATGAAATGTATTTTGTCTAAAGAAATTTAAAAAATGAAACCGTAAGTCTTTCGAAATAGTTTAAGTATGTACTTTTAACTTTCACCAACAAAGTACTTACTTTGAGTGCATAGAAGTATGCAAATTGGGACGCACACTTCTCATGAATTATTTAAACAATGTTTCCACACCTTTTGACCACTGACTGTTCACGATTTTGTGATGAATTTTCCATGAATTGTTCACGATTACTAGGTAAAGATTTAATTACAAAAAAAAAATCTGAAATCATAATATTTGCACTCCCAAAGAGCAAATGTCTTGCTAAAACAAATTCATAGCTGAACATACAGTAAATACAGTTACATTAAACATAAGACATAGATGAAGGCATGGAAATGTCAAGAAAAATATTACTAAAACACACACACCTAAAATGTCAAGAAATCACAAGTTTAAATTTCCCTTATATTTCATATTTCTAGGTTTTCCATGACTGTGGGATCCCCTTTTCAATCTTAAGGGCTATAATTTAGGGCACACACACAATGCAGAGGCAGCGTGGTGAACATGTGCTTGTGTGTGTGTTGGTGATAAAGAGGTGAAGAGACACAGGAACAGCAGAGAAAAAGAGAGATTTGCATTAGCATGGGGAGAAAGAGTGATAGCCTGTCAGGTGACAGTATTAGGAAGCTGTCACTCGGGCCTGGCATGCGGGCAGCAATTACACAGTGGAGGCTGCGTGCCCACTGAGCCAGCTCCAGGTGGAAGCACAATTAGACACGGCTCCCTGTCTCGCCGTCGGCATCAAACCAACCTCGCGGCAGCCTTTAGAAAGTTGTCCATTGAACATTTCTCTGCTGCTCCATCACAATGAAGCTCCACCGATCCCAGCGGACAAGTTGCGGCTGGGAAGGCCTCTGTTCTGCAGACTGCTGCTGACACCTGAACAGCGCCGTTTTCCCTCTGGCGCAGCAGAGCACGTGAACTCTCTGGGGGAAGGCATGGGGAAATCTGTGTCCCTACACTCATTACTCAGTGTTTGGCAGCTATTGCTTGACAAAAGGAGGAGAAGTCGGCTTGGATAAGCAAATCTACATTGACAATTCTTTCTCCCTCATATCAGGTATAAACAAGGGCATCTTCTGAATTTGGAGTCTAGCCCAAGCAATTTAGCTCCACTGCAGAATCCCACACATAGACCCCCTCCTGTTACTCGCTTTTAATACTAAACCTTGAAGAATCTCTTTGGGGGGCACATCCATTTTTAGTTGTGCATTGCATTATGGTTGTATATAGAGTGGAAACAGTATTACAAGTGTGAACAGCAATGCTGCTGGAATGTGAAAGTGACCTTGTGCAGCATTATTGCTCTTCACTGGGACAACAATCAAGAGTAATGTGAAGGAATGACAGGAGGAGGCAGTACTGTGCAGTCTGATGGCAGGAAGGATGCCCAGTTGAATCTGGATGAAATAAGCCAGGGGCTAATGGTGATTCAGAGTGCACTCTGTTGAAAATGTGCAAAATTGCCCATTATGATCTTCACTTTTGCAACTGTCCTCTTCTTTGGCACTGCCTCTAGTCAGTTCAGGGTGAGTTCTGTAACAGAGCTGAACTTCCTGATCAGTTTGCCACCTGAACTGCCAAAACATGTGAAATAGATGATGGTATCATTACAATTGAGCTGAATAGCTAGATACAGATTTTATTCAATTGGATTCAAGTGTCCATGTCTTATTAAACAAAAGCAGTTGCAGACATGTGGCAACACTATTATAGAATAGAATAGCACACAATGCAGCATTTCTTCTACAATGTATGGTATAGTGCCAGACATTTGCAACCGTCTTAAGTAACATAGATTGTCCCTCTGGGGCAACCAAAAGTCTTGCTCAAGGCCATAACAGTGTTAGTTCAAGGATTAACCTTTGCAGGGCTGAACCCACAAGCTTTTAGTTTACCTATGCTCTTTAAAGCATAGACATTTCACCCAAAATTACATGTTCTGTCATCATTTACTCACCCTTATATTGTTCCAAACCTGTACAACTAAGTTGATGTACTAAAATAACTAAAACTAAAAAGAAAGATAAATGAAAGCTAAATATGAAAATATAAAAATAAGAGCCTAATTGAAAATGTTAATAAATATTATAATAGTATATAAATAATACTAAAATAACACTGGCTCCAAAATTGACTCTATATATCTCAACTAAATCAGTATGCTAAGCCTTCTGAAGCCATGCAAGTTTGAGTGAGAAAAAAAAGTTCTCAATGTAATTATTCAGTGAAATGTGGTAGAAGTCTAGTGATACTCAAAACAATACTCAAAAAAGGTAACTTTATAAATAGGTAACATTCATAAAGAAAATATGTGTATTAAAAGAGGTTTAAACATTCTTAAAGATAAAACGAAAGACATCCAGGTTTGGAATAGCATGAATTGTGTTTCTCTCTTCTAGGTGTAATTACTGACTGCACGTGTGTTTGTGTTACCATCACAATGAGTTATGAGGAGCAACAATCATGGGCAGTCTAACAGTAAATACAGTCAGCCAACACATACACAGTCATACTGTCTCACAGTCACACACACCAGTGTATTGGGCATCATTAATCCTGCCTAATCAAGCACAGCCCCCTATCGGGTGTTGAGAGGGGTTGAGTGAGAGGTGGGGGGAGTGGTTATGAGATCTAAGGGTGTGCCAGCTGGTGTAGCTGCCACTTACAGTGAGTCACAGGACCATCTGTCCAGTCGCTCTGCCCTGCCTCCATACACACACAAACACACACACACACCCCTAAAAGCCTAGTCACACCAAGATCGATGCAAAGAAGCTCTGCCAAAAATTCACATACCTGAACGAAAGGAAAATGTACAACTGCCATTCACATAAAACAAATCCACTGCCAGAATCTGATTGGTCAATACTGCAGTCCAGCTGTGCTAAAATTAAACAATATAAGAAATAAAGAAAAATTGTCATAGCTGCTACTGCGGTGCAGGTAATGGTTGGGGATATGGGCTTAATTGTTGTGAAAATTACGTCAACACCACTCACTTTTTCAGTGGCTTTGGTTCTTGATATATTTTTCTCCATTAATTTTTAACATTAGGATTTTTTTTTTTTTATCCTCAAAAATAGATATAATGGTTTTTATGAGGGAAGAACTGTGAATGCCAAAATAATGGTACAATATAAAAATACTGATTTGTAGAAATTTGTGATTTGTAAAAATAAAAAAATTGTAAAAATAAAAATCACAAAATATTCATAAATTAAATTAGCAGGGAGACTGACATGATTGCCGATCACAATGCTTCACTGGAGTCTTTTCAAGATTCATGGGTAGTGAACTGTGCTTCTTCACTAGGACAATGTCAATTAAATAGAGTTTTGGAGTTTTTTTTTTTTACCTCAGATCTTATGGTAGATCTGTCTCCAAAGTTTTCTATGGAATTGTTCAAAACCAATTCCTCTATGGAGAAAATTAATGGGATTGTTACTTCTAAAACTTGGCTTTTGCACTCCATAGACCTTAAGCCCTCATTGGGAATACAAGTATGACTGATCATTGCAAATAAAATCGAAGGATTTTCCTTCAAAGGCCATACAGAGAAAGAGGGGAAATACTGAGAAAATGATTGCAAATTTGTTCAACTTTCAGAACAGAATTCTGCAAAGCAATTGGGAAAAAAACAGAAACCATCTGACTGATATATAATACAGAAAATCATCAAGATGACTCATTTGAAAATCAACTTTGTCTACCTTTAGATGAACATCCTCCTTCCACCCCAATTTCCATCTTGGCTGCTTCCCATCCAAAAAGCAAGAGATGAGTTAACACAGTGGCTCTTGACTAATTAATAATGGATACAGCCAGAGGCAAATTAAAATTATAATTCTCCACTCCTTTCCAATTCTCTACACTCTTTTATTCATTCTATTTAAGATTCACTTTCAAAATTTTAGCTGTAATATTGTAATCTTCATAGTCGTATAAATGTAACATAGACATGGCATCGCAACACCGTTTATGTATTGCTACTACTGGCAGCGGCTACATGTGAGCTGAATTGATGATGACACAAAAAAGCCCATGGCTCATGACGAGAAACCAACCGCTATGACTCAAGTGCTACATAACTAATGTGGCCGCACAATTTAAACAATACCATTTCACCTCCAGCCTCGAAACAATTTCCTAATTCCAACAGGCTCGACGTGATTTGTGGTCGCACTCCCAAAATATTTTTTCTTTCACAAGGCTCGGCACAGACTTCCCTGCTAACTGCATTGGCAAGATATGCGTTCGAAACGATCTGTCACCAGTTTTAGAGCAAAAAGCTGGCTATGCTTAAAAATTCTTTTTTTTTCCCAAACGCCAAATGTTGTTTTCTCTGTTCCATCTGCAAAGCAGCCACACGTCTTCCAAGAAACTCAGACTGCGTCCCTCTTTAGTGCGATTATAACTGTTTCCTTAAATGAATCCAATCTAACTCTCTCTCCTTCTCTCCATACAGATGTTTTTCCAGGTCTGACCATTTGGCTTTGCACATGAAGCGACATATCTAATGCCGAGGGAGATGGGAGAGAGAGAGTGAGAGAAAACGAGTGAGAACGAAGAGGAGAACAGGTGTGCACCGCCCAGACAGGAACATTTACAACAGACTTTGAGTGCACATGAGGGGTCTGGCCGCAAACATCACCAGGAGGAACATGCGAGGCAGCGTGGGCAAACGTAGTTGGATTCTAAATGTCTAAAAGCCTTTTCATCAGCGATTAGCCATGCCTTACCGAGTGCTAGCTTGGAGGTCAGACACTGCCAAACACCACCATTTTTTTCCATCATTCTCTTTGTGTACAGTAAATCAACCAATAGCATGGAATTGAAACTATACACTACATGTGTAAAACCGAAACGCACATGTCAATCATCACGTAACGTAACAGTTCTACTAGAGAATCATGTTCATTGTACATTCTGGAACTTCCTTTTTCTTTTTCCAAGGACACATCACAATAACCAACCTGCAGCTATGTTGTATACAGCAAACAACCAAACACGGATTGCCTATACAACATTGCCTATACGTTCTGAGGAGTGACCAATGGAACAAACGGCCAAACGCAACGCCCGGCCCCAAAAGTAGGCTCTGCGTGGGGAAAAAAAATATGAAAAACAAAAAATACGGCGACGCTCAGGATGTGTGTTGACTTCTTGTACTCTTCGCTCAGGAGCGAACTCTTCTCTGCTCTTCACGCCTCACGGGCGACCTAAATGATGCGCAGCGACACTTTCTTGCCTTTGTTTTTTTTTTAAAGACAGTGTTAAAAAAGATGGTTTGTTTTCCTTCGGAGCTGAAATGTCTTAAACTTCTGAAAAGTAAAAACTTGCTTTGTGAACACAAGCATAAATGTGCACATACGGGAAGCGGGAGGGAACTGTGAGCCCTTCTCAGTATGCACAAGGTTCAGTGACTGCTATCTGGCACTGAAATGAAACGTTTGAAGCATAAGAGGGGAACAAACCCCCCCCAAAAAAGATCGGGATTGCTGGCTTGGTATGAAAGGACAGAAGTCTTCTGTTTTTGATTTTGCTTTGCTCTGATTTGATCCGGGAAACACGAACCAGAGCACGTCGTCACGGACCTTGTGTGTCGCTCTCGACACTGAAAAATGTTCCTTTGCTTTGTGTTGATACTGGCACCTGTGTAAGAACGTAGTAGTCTGGTGCGCCAATGGAGGAGACGTTATGGGGGAGGGACAGCTGGCAGGACGTTTGACTCTCAGATTGGAGCACCTGCTGGGATCAGGATCCAAAAGAACTTGGTGCAATCAGCCAAGACAAACTTTGCCTGTTTCGTATCCATTGTCTGCACTGGTTTTTTTCAATGTTCTCTGTGCTTTTTTTCATACAGTCAAAAAAAGCTCAAAAACAAAATAAAAAAGCATAAAAACAAAAAACTACTCGACGGGAAAAAAGCAGAAAACAAAAAATGCATTAAAAAAAAAAACTTCACACACACACACACACACACATCACAATACAGACAGAATGGTTTCTTTGCTCTTGGCTTTTTCCTGAGAAAAACTAAAGAAGAAAAAAAAAAGTAGAACAATAATTACCAAGTTAATGAACAGCGTTAAAACGAAACACTGCATGGCAGCCTCTTTCAGACAGATACACACACTCGCACACATACATGCACAGCTTGCCTCTCAGCATTATTTGTTTTGCATCGAAATCTTCACAGCAGGGTTTTAGCAATTGTTGTTTTGTAGGATTGCATTCCATCCAGACGTCAGACGTTAAATCGAGAGCTTGTTGATACACTCGAGTACATTTTTTTTGCTAAACCGGGCCTAGGTCTAGCTCCGTTAACAATCAGCTTCTAAATCGCGGGGACGAAATATATATCATCGTTCCCAAGGATGTGAAGCCTGCCGTGGCTTCACAATCAGGGCATTTCCCTGCCGACCCTCCTCTCCTGCATTGATTTAATGGCTGCAAGGGTGGAAGGGAGATTGAAAGCCATTACAATTCAGCGGTAACATGTTCGGAGTCATCGCAGACTCTACTAAACGATCCCAGAGTATCCCTCTGTGGACCGCCAGAGCTTAACGATCGATTCCGAAACTCTCAGTGCAGAGTGAAGGGTTGGTGCCTTTCTCTTGGTTTGAGGCCTGCTGAAGGCAGCTCTTCTATCACTCGTACACACACATACACAGACTCACACACGCTGTCACTTCTGTTTGACCACAACCACACATTAGATTTCAGTTGCCATTATTAGTTGATTTCTTTTTATTTCCATGTCATTTTCTCCATTGAAATGCAAAGTCATGCCAAAATTCTGAAGAAACAGGAGGTGATTTGGTTCATCTCCACTAATGTACAATCAGTTGTGGTTCGTGGCACTTTTTTTCCGCAAGAAGCGGCCTGTGTATGTGACGACTGTATGTATGAGTTTCTGTAAAGCAAGCAGGATGTATTGCTACAGTGTCATAATAGCATTCTCTAATATCCCACAATTCCACAAATAGGGCAGTTATTGACAGTGTACAGCATTCTACATGTGTCACATCAACTTTAAAGCTTTGAAAGGGTTATATTTCCGTTTTACTCACAGATAGCAGTGATGAAAAGCTACATTTGTTTCACACTGTTCTGCTCTCCTGCTTTTCTCCCTGACAAAATGACGATTCCACTTACTCCTTCAGTCACCATATGGGATATAACAGCAGGAATGCAGGAACCTAAAAAAATGCTTCATATCATTTTTGACACCGACAAACAATGAAGCCAATCTTCAAATCAACACTGAAGATATACATATAAATATTGTCTGTTTAAATTCAGTGCAAAGCAATGTTAAATGCAAAACTACAAACAATACTCCTCTATTGCCAACATGCTCCAGACGTTACCAAATAAATACGGAATAGGCCAATCAGATTCATTAGCAGGCAACATGCCATACATATCCCCCTTGCATATCAAGTGCCATTTGAAACCCCCGATCTCTCATTCTTAGAATGACAGCAGCGGTCCACGCAATCGCACAGGCGTCAAATGCATACTTTGCCCAAAGATTTACACATTTGCAAATAAACTGCTGAGTGATGAAAGAGAGACATTTGTGTTTAACTATCTCTTCTGCCCTACACCAGCTTCCTATGATTCGTTCTTGAACGTCTAGGTGACCATTGACTTGGTCTCGAGCATGTGAGCTTGTAAAATACAGTTTGAATGGCAAGTTGAGGATGAGTTTAGAGCCTAACGTGAAGTTCAAGCAGCAAATAAGTCGCATCGGTTCTAGCGCTTCTATAGTCAGTGCAGGTCAGGAATGTCTTCAGAAATCAATTTTAAAGCGATCGTTCACACAATCCTAACACAATTCTGATTTAGCTGTACAGAAGACCACTTTATCTACCGCGAGTTTCCGTATGACTTTGAAACGGAGATGATTCTGTGGCGGAGCATTTTACATGACAGTAAGAATGTTTGAAAACATTCTAAGGGAACAATTTTAAGTGTACTAGATCTGGGCACTCTTCCAGTGAAGCTCCCTTCCCAAGCCGTTTGCTTTTTTCAGCTTCAAAGTGGCTTTTGGCAGCTTAAATTGTATACAAAAAGATGCTTGAAACATCACAAGGGAATTTTATGACAAAAGGTCAGAGGTGACAACTTTTTCATTTTTTATTGTCCGTATTGGATCAACATTTCACTGCATAACACTCTTCATTGTTACAGCTAGTTTAGTCTGTTTAAATGACACTGCTGTCAATTGTCTACATAAAATTTAGTGGCATTTCAAGATGCACTTATCACAAGAATATGGGAACAATTAATTTTTCAGCTTACTAGATAAGGCTTGTAGGTTCATGGCACAACATAAATTGTCTTTTTTGGTCAACAGTGCATCAATTCTGCATATACACTCAAATACTCATCCATATGGTACCCAGTCACTCGCAAACGGCGATGAGAACTGTAAAGGACTCATTTGCCTTGAGATATACTGCATCTTGAAGTGTGTCTGTATGCGTGTTTGTCCAAACTTGATCAGTCAGTACGTAAGGTTTTCACCAGGTCTTTCCCTTTGGCTTTCTGCGTTCCTCACCTCCCACCCCCATTTTTCCCACCCTGCACCTGCAGAACCACAGTCTCTTCCTGAAAATGCTATCACTTCCGCTTCATCCT